>NC_081183.1:60438140-60543876 GCF_029867415.1 Vicia villosa | reverse complement strand
GTGTATGCAGTTAATGGGATATTTGATGTTTTTTAAGGGTGTTTTTTAGGATTACCAATTTCCGAAAAAAGAGAAAAGGAAAAACTAAACGAAGGAACAGAATGACATTTTTATTTATTGACAGTCATTTCTTTTGAAACAAAGAGCCTATAAAACAAAACTATATTGCTTTGGGCGAAGCAAAGAGGGACATTTTCCTAAGAAATAGTAAAATGCAAAGCCCTATGAAACATCTCTTCACCCTGGGCTATGGTGAGAGGACAAAATAACGGTGAAAGTTCCTACTTAGGGGTGCGAACAACAGTTGAAACTTCAACAGCTGTCCAGTAGTGGCGAACCCCATTGTGCACTAAGTAATCTGGAACCTTAGGCTTAAGCTGGCCTGTGGTAGGTCTTGATTTACCAACCACTGTCTTTGCAACACTCAGACGATCTTCTTCTACTTCAGCAGACTGAGCGGTGTGAGCATACCCATTTCCAAGTGGAGTATGTCGGACTTTCTTTTGAGGAAACTTCCAATCTTCTGAATGGAGAGACTCGTTGTCGGAGACACTTTCGAGATCATCCTCTTCTGTATTTTGGTCTTGCTCTTCTCCCAAGATGGCATTGACTAGATATGTGAACTCTAGATCCGTAGCCTCGGAAGGTGACTTGGGGATATAATCCTCAATGATGACTTCACCAGATGCTGATGAATAGCAAGGGTTATACATCTCTTTTGGCTGAGAGAGGTACTCATAATCAATGTTCCATCCAGTTGGAACAATGTCTTCAAGAGAGATTCTTGAACTTTCAGGAGCGGAGTATTTCACCATGTAGTCGAATTTTCCGCTTGGTTCTCCTAATGTATCCCAAGTCTCTTCGGGGATAGGAGGAACTTCTTCTGATGAACCATGACTTCTGGTGGTGAAGCTGTCAGTAACTTCATCACTGCTTGGTTGAGTCTTACTTTCAGATCCTTTAGTCGGATAACAGCAAGGTGGATCAGACTCTGGTAGGGAGATATATCCTGCTTTGTTAAGATAGGATAACCATTCCTCTTCATCGGTGTTTTCCGTACCGATGGTATTGACTGTTTGTTGAACAGGTTGAAGAAAACCTCCACTGCAGAAAGTTTCTTGAATTGGGAGAACTACCTCAATCCCTGGAATAGCTTTTGATGATGTTGGAAAGAATCCAATTCCTGTTCTGTTCTTGTTGTTGGTAGGAATATTAATGTGCCCCCAACCACTGGTAGTGCCATCCTTTATAACTTGGATTGCATCTTTGTATGAAGAGATAGACGCTGCTTTCTCCTTTCCTTTGTCTAAGGAAAATGCTTGGAATTTAGTTCCAACAACTTCTTTTGGTTCTATGTCGGAGAATGATGACAGGTTGCTGACGATCAGAGCTCGTTCTCCACATACGGTTACCAATTTGTCATCTCTTATGAACTTCAGTTTTTGATGAAGTGTTGAAGTAATTGCCCCAGCCTCATGAATCCATGGGCGACCTAGCAAACAACTGTATTGTGCTGGAATGTCCATAACCTGGAAAGTGATTTTGAACGTCTGAGGTCCAATAGTTATGGGAAGATCTACTTCTCCGAAAACTGACTTTCTTGATCCATCAAATGCTTTGACGATGACATGACTTTTTCTTAGAGGGTAATCTTCGAAAGATAATCTTGACAATGTTGATTTAGGCATGACGTTGAGAGAGGATCCATTGTCTATTAGGACTCCTGTGAGTGTATTACCCATGCAACCAACTGAGATGTGAAGTGGAAGATTGTGGTCCACTCCTTCTTCAGGAAGATCTTCGTCACAGAAACTTAGGTTAGTTCCGGCGGAGATGTTGGCAACGATGTTGTTGAATTGGCTTATTGTGACGCTAGGTTCTACAAAAGCTTGTTCCAAAACTTTCTGTAGAGCTTCCCTATGAGCTTCAGAACTCAATAGCAGGGAAAGAACAGAAATCCTAGACGGAGTATGTAGTAATTGGTCTACAATGTTGTATTCACTCCTCTGGATTAACTTCAAGATCTCATCATTTTCTTTCGCTTGAACAGCATTGGTCGGATGATTGTCTTGCCTATGTGGTACTTCCTCCGAAGGTTTCTCCACATTTTCTGTTGTTCTGTTGAAGACGCGTCCACTTCTGGTGACTCGACTAACATCAGCAATGTTGACAACAGACGGTAATGGTATTTCCTTACCATTTTCAATGAATGTAGCGTTGTACTTGTATGGTATAGCCTTGCTGGACTCATACGGTACAGGACCTGGTAAGTAGATGACTAGTGGAGCAACTGCTGCCTTCCTGCTGTCATACTTAACTTGCATAGGTTCAACTTGATTAATTTGAGGAGATACGGTAAAGACTTCGTCATCTTCTCTGTTGGCAAGAACAGTAATGGTATTGTAATCCATCAGCTTTTGAATGTCGTTGCGAACACGCAAACATCCTCGTGAATTTCTTCGACAGATTTCGCATCTACTGTAAGCGTGGAAATCTGTTCCAAAGTAGGAAAGTCCATTTAAAGTTTTATGGAACCTGACTACCGATCCTTCAAGGTCTTCAACTTTGTAGATTTTGTATTCTCCTGGACATCCTTGAACCATGTTGATGTCATGTTCAGTTCTGACTCGGATATGTTGAATCCATCCCAAGTCCATTTGTTCTTGTAATGCAGCTTGAACTACGGCACATCCTTGATTATTCTTTGGACAAATTTCACATGTGAAGTAGTTGTGAGGTGGTACATGACCGTACCCAGCTTGTTTAGCGTGCATCCTGACAAGATTTTCCCCTATCTGACGAATGTCGTAGATTTGAATGACATTGGGGTGTTGATCTATCAGATTTACTGAAGCTTCTTTATGATGCGGCAAAGGATTTGCTTGGACGTTTGGATTAGTATCTTTGAAGGATAGCATTCCGCTTTTCACTAATCGTTGGACGTCAATCTTGAAAGAGAAACAGTTCTCAATATTGTGACCTGGTGCCCCCTGATGATAGGGACAAGATTGGTCAGCCTTATACCATGGTGAGGAACTGTTTGTAGGATTTGGAGGACTCCTCGTTTGAATGAGTCCTTTTTCCAGTAATGTTGGAAACAATTCTGCATACGGCATTGGTACGGGGTCAAAGGCAGGATACCTTGGAGCCCGATTGTTGTAATTTGGAGGTCGAACCTGCTGCTGAGGTTGCTGCGACCTTTGTTGAGTTTGTTGTTGCGAAACCTGAGGTTGATAAGCTGGCGCTGAGTTAACAACCGGAGTTATTGTTGCAACTTGAGGTTGGAATTTCTTCTTGATTTTGTGCAAGACATTGCTGACATCTTGATCCTTTTTCTTCTGGAAAGAACTTCCATACTTCCTTGGACCAACAGAAGATTCTGGTTCTTTGTTCAAGCGTCCTTCTCGAACTGCTTCTTCTAAACGCACACCCATGTTTACCATCTCGGTAAAGTCACTTGGTGCACTTGCAACCATTCGTCCGTAGTAAAATGGACTCAAAGTTTTGAGATAGATTTTTGTCATTTCTTTCTCTTCAAGTGGTGGACAAATTTGAGCAGTAACTTCACGCCATCTCTGAGCGTATTCCTTGAAGCTTTCTCTATCCTTTTGAGTCATGGCCCGGAGTTGATCTCTGTCGGGAGCCATATCCAGATTGTACTTATACTGTTTGACGAAGGCCTCTCCGAGGTCTCGAAAAGTACGAATCTCTGAACTATCCAAGTTCATGTACCATTTGAGTGCAGCACCAGTCAGGCTGGAGGTATGTACCCTTCTGGAGTAAAGTTATACGGCATGCCCCAAGGTCGATCAGGCGGCATGGTATACTGAGGAATAGGAGTAGAAACAATCTCGGAAACCACAGTCCTTTGTGGTTCTTCTGGCGTTGGTCGATTCTGCGCAACTACCAGGGCTTCTACCATACTATTGAGTCTTTCAACAGTACCTTTGAGAGTATTAATCTCTTCTCTGAGTTCTTCATTCTCTTGCTCAAAGTCTTCCATTCTTTTCTTGCGACTTGAACGAGTGTTGTATGGATGAGACAGCTTGAAAGTCTTGGTTCACCTCCTTCTCCTCCTCTCTTTCTGGAGAAAGGAAAGTGACTATTAGATCCGCGACAATTCTCGTGTCAGTGCGTACGACTAACTTTTATTATTTTTCAAGGAAACACCATAATTACGTTATGAAACATCAAACTTTTATTAATTAAGCGAAAACGCCGTTTTTACACACTTTGAAAATGGAAATACAGAGAAACTGAGAGAAAGGACTCTAAAACTTTGATGATGAGCCGACTTCACGTTCTAACATCTTCTTCTGTTTCTTGAGCTGAGCGTTCTCTGACGTGAGCTGATCGATGATCCAGGAAGCAGGAGGGATATGATGAGAAAGTGACGTTTGTGTCACTTGTCGATCGAGCACTTCAAGTAACTCATCCTTCCTTCTTAGGATGTTTTGAATTTCAACATTTTCCGTGTTGACAATTCGATACTTGTTCCTCCAAGCATTCCTTTCTTGGCATACCTTGTTTAATGCCACTTGTAATTTTTCAACATTGGTGGAGAAAAGGTAAATTGGTTCCCTTAGGGGAATAGGTTCTTGATGTTGATATGGCATCCTGAGCTTGAATGCTCTGACGCGTACCCATTGAAGGTAAGGATCCAGGGAGATGCAAAGATGTTTTCCTAACAATCTTCTCCCTTTGCTGTGAACAAGACGCCAGGCTTGGACAATTTCCTTCTTCAGCATGTTGCCATGATCGTCGATGTTCTTGAAGAACAGACCCTCCAATTGGATGTTACTTGGTATATTTCTCATGGGATAGCCGTATTGACGACGGGCTAAAGCTGGATTGTAACTGATTCCTCCCTTAGTTCCAATAAGGGGTATGTTGGGAAAACTTCCGCAACTGAAGATGATCTTGGTTTCGTCGTTGTCAGGACTACACCAATCAATGTCTGTATGAGTGAGAGACATGATTTTCTGTGACCAGTAAAGTCCATCCCTCATATTCCAGAAAGTGCTAGACTTTGGTAGGTGTGAAACGAACCATTCGTATAACAACGGTACGCAGCATGTGATTAATCCTCCTCGCTGCAGGTTTCTTGAATGCACAGAGTGATAAGCATCCGCAAGCAAGGTTGGAACTGGATTTCCAATTAAGAAGATCTTAATTGCATTGATGTCGACGAAATCGTTAATGTTAGGGAACAAAAACAATCCGTAGATAAGCAAAGCCAAGATTTCCTCAAAAGCGCTCATATCTTGGATGCTGACGAAGTACCGAGCTTGATCAAACAGGAATTTGGAGGGCAATCCTTGAATTCCTCCTCTACTCACCATATGAGTTCTAATGTCGACTACGTTCAAAGGAGTAGTTGCAGCAATGATAATGTCGTCAGGATTCTTTTCCAAACCGGAGTACGGATCTTGCGCGTACACGGGTATTCCAATCAGACGAGAGTACTCCTCTAACGTAGGCATGAGCTGATAATCTGGAAAGGTGAAGCAGTGATACGTTGGATCGTAAAACTGTACCAAGGTGGGAAGGATCCCATCCACCATGTTGGTATTGAGCAAAGGCAGAAGTTTTCCATACTTCTCCTTGAAAGCCTGGGGGTTGACCACCAGTTTTCCGAGCTTTCCCAGTTCCTCGACCTGGGGAATCTTGAAGGTGTATTTCCTAGCTCTCTTTCTTCCGTAATCCATGGTATAGATCCTTAAGTCCTTTCTCCGTTTCTCTCTTTCTATGAAGTTCAAAACGTTCGTTATTTAGTTTCCTTGAAAAACGACTCGAAAAAGACTCTTTTTATTTTTAGTTGTTTATTAATGAATGATGCATGGATGCATGAATGCACAAACAAGAGTTTTAAACAAACATGACGTTGAAGGGTATAGTGGTCATGAAGTCCAAACGCAATCCCCGCCCCAATGGTAAACTAAGGATAAGGATTTTTGTACCTGTAGAACGGGTTCTAGGGGTCTCAGAGTTTTTGCTCAACCTTAAAGATATGTTGATTGGTATCTATAAGAGAGTTTTCTCTGAGTGTAGTATCTGCGTGACAATTACTTTCGTAATCACCGCTCTACGTCCTAAAAAAGGCTTTAAGTGGGGTTAATGTGTTTCTAGGTCCTCCTGGTACAAATCAGTCTCGGAATGCAGTGGCGCAGTTAATCACAACCAGCCAGGCAAATCCCAAGAGTAGACTTGGAAACCAATATTAGAGGGCCTTCACCGGGAAGACATCCTCCATCCTATCTTATGTTGCACTCAAATCCGGGTATAGGATTTCTCACCACAAGGGGGAATCAAGCCCTTTCCCGATACAGAATAAACAAAATAAACAAATATATATGCAACAAACACATGATATGACACAGAGGTTAGGCAGGACCTCTCTTGTTTGAGGGGGAATTTGGCATCCCTAATTCCTCATTGGGGCTGGACCAGCAACAGGTCAACCATTGGTTTGGATGAAAAACCAAGGTTTTTAACACTTATATCCCCAGCAGAGTCGCCATTTTTCTGTGGTGGTCGTTTTCTTTACCTCCCCGTTTCACTTGGGAGGACGGCACGCTAAACCCTTCACGCGAAATTTGGAAGGAGAATGCGCCCGTGGTGGGATGAATTTTATTTCAGTTCTTCCTACGATATCACACGAACTTTCTTATTTGTCCTACGAGTAGGAAAGGGGAAAAAAGATCTCAACTAAACCCTAGGAGTTTGCTAAGTGTGGGGATTTCACCTAGACTAGAAATTCTGGAGTCCGGGAGGTCGGTTATACATAGGGAAGTGTTTAAACACCCTACATATCTGTAGTACTCTACAGGAACCTTCTCTGTGTCATTTGTGATTGTGTTTGCTGCTAATGATTGGGAAAGTTTCTCCTTTGTGTTAGGAGAAGGAATTGATTTGATTTGAAAAGACAGACAGACAGACAGACTGACTATTTTTGGTATTTTATTAGCTCGCTGAGATTCCTTGTGAACCTCATGCCTACATATCCCTAGTGGAAGTCAGAGCTTAATGTAGTTCGGGGAACTAACTAGGGAAATTAATTGTTTTTGGTGCCTTGCTTAAAGCTCAATGTTGAAGCTTGGAATTAAATCTCTGTTTACAGTAAAGAGACATGAAATCATCTTTACAGAGAGGTATTTGTACTATTCTACCACAAACATTTTGAAAGAGTGACAAAATAACTGGATTCATTTCATTCAAGAGGGGGACCTTACTTGTGTGTGCAAGTATGCCAGTCAGATGCCTCTTAAATGAAAGAAAGATGCTCGTCCAAATTAGGGAAAGTGTACAAGTCTGGGGATGTGCCAGAGCATGTCTTTCAGAGTCCTAAATGGGAGACTTTGATTGAAATTGAAATTGAAATGTTTGTTTGTTTGAATGTGGTAGAGTAGTAAAAATATCTCTCTATAGAGATAAGCTATGTCTATCTACTGTATAAAAGATTTGACTTTAGCTGGCTTGTATGAGGCCCAAGCTTGAGGCTTTTTGATTGATTAATTAATACTATTGACTCTGGGAGATGACTCCACTGGGAATTAATTACAGGGTATTTTTGTGTTCTGTACAAAGCCCAGAATTGAGGCTGACTCTACTTAGGGAGACTCTATTTATGTGCCTTGTACAAAGCCCAAGGTTGTGGCTGACTGTTGAGGATAATTGAATGAATGACTCTATTTTATGTGCCTTGTACAAAGCCCAAGGTTGTGGCTAACTCTAGCTTGGGAAAACATTATTTTCTGCCTTGTACAAAGCCCAAGGTTGTGGGAGACTCTTAAATAAATGAATTGAGTATGGATGACTCTAAGGGGAAAAGATCCTAGGTGTTAGGAATCTTTGACACATGAAAGTATGGTTTATCTGCCTTGTACAAAGCCCAAGGTTGTGGCTACTGAGTGATGAAGAACTCACTGGGGAGACTCTATTATCTGCCTTGTACAATGCCCAAGGTTGAGGCTGACTCTTAACAGGGGAGTTTTATTGTTTGGGTGCCTTGTATGAAGCCCAAGGTTGAGGCTAACTGTTTTTGTTGGTTTTGACTCTACTGAGGAGATTTTATTTATTAAAAGACTGTTTTTCTTTGGAAGCTAACCCTTTCCAGGGATTTTGACTCAGCTGGTGAATTTGTCTGTTAAAAGACTAACTTTATCATGTTTTTTGGAGGCTGACCCTTTCCAGGGGTTTTGACTCTTTTGGGGAAATTATCTCCTAAGAGAAATGAATCTTTATTTTTTTTGACATTTTTTTAATAATTGACTTTGGAGGCTAACCCTTTCCAGGGGTTTATTGAAATGGAGGTTGATTTTAATTGACTTTGGAGGCTAACCCTTTCCAGGGGTTTATTGAAATGGATGGCAGAAAGATTATCTAATGGAGACTTCTTGTTTAAAGCCCAAGATGAAGGCTGACTCAATGCTGAGGATGACCCAAAGCATGGATCCTAGACTCTGCTAAGGAAGATTGATGAAGATAAGGGTGACAGAGACTGTCCATGTCTCTCATTCCAAAAGGTGTACTCAATGCAAAATTGAGACAAACTTAGCTTGTTTAAAGTCTGGTTTAAATTGGAAGAAACTCACCAGGGTAGGCTAAAAGGTGGCTAAAGACCTGTTCCTATGTTTATAAGAAACCTGATGGGTCCTTGTATACAAGCTCAAGAGGAAGCTGGAAATGCTTTTAAGAAGCCTGTGGGTCCTTGTACAAAGCCCAAGAGGAGGCTAATCGAGGGTCCTTGTTATAGCACAAGAGAAAGCTATGTAGTTTTGAACTTATTTTGGCTCTAAGCAAATGGGTAAGAGGTTTCACCAGGAATAATTCCTCTTTGGGTGGATGTGTCCTATTATTTGGATTCTAAGGTTTTTGCCAAGATGTTTCACCGGGAATAATTCATCTTGGTAGTTTGAACTACAGATCTCTAATTAGGAAAGAGCCTTCACCGGGAAGACATTCTCAATCCTAGGCCATATTCCTATAATATATATATAGTTTAACTGTCCTAAGGTTTATACTCAAACGTAGTTCTAAACTAATATATGCACAGTTTATATTTGACAGTAATTTAAATAAAGACTGTAAATTGAAAGCTTGTAAAGCCTAACCTGGATGGAGTGGAGGCCATTGAAGAAGTATGTACAGAGCCTCAACAGTAATTTTTGTTGTTTTGTTGATAACAGTTGAATATATATGATAAACAGTTAATGGTTTTTGAAAACATAAGAAGTGAAGATGGACAAAGGTCACATAGGTATCTGAAGAGTTTCACCGGGAATAATGCCCTTCAAATACCAGAAGAATGTTTTGAAAACAGAAAGAAGATTTTGAAAATACAGTTTTGAAAACAAGCTAAGAAGAGAAGGTTTTTTGGGACTTACACTCTATTAGAGGCCCAGTACTTTACAGTACTGGTGTAAAAGCAATTGAAAATGATTTTGAATGATACAAGGTTTTGTTGTTTGAAAACCCTAATCATTTGATTTATTCGGAGATTGAAAACAGTTTTGAGAATTGACAAAAGTCAACTTAATTAAAGTAAAAATAAAGATTTTTTACTTAATTAAGACCTAAACAATTAGGGTTTTATCATAAACTTTATTTACAAAATGATTTAGGTTAAAACAAAGTGAAAATATGTATTAAAGTATTTAAAAAAATACCTAAAACATACTATTTTAAACCTAATAAAAATACATGAAATAAATAATATTTTTATGATTTTTTTGATTATTCACAAAATAGATATGTTAAATAAAAAGTGTGTGAAAAATGAAGTGAAAATGATTTAATTTGATAAGTGAATTAATTATGTGAAGTTTGTGAAGAAAATGAAAAGGAAAAGTGATAAAAAAATATTTTGGCCTCACCATGGTTTGAACCCACGCCCTTGAAGCCAACAATCAAAACACACACCAACCAGCCAACGCGCGCATGGTGTTATAGAGGGCATTTCATTGCAATATGTGTGTTGTCTAGTGCATAGAGTGGAAAAAAGAAAATAAAATCAAAAGGTCTGAGGCGAGGGGGATTCGAACCCCAGACCTTGGGCATGAGGAGACTAAGAGCGCATGTGTGGCCACTAGGGCAAGTTATTCATTCGTTAAGGAAACGCCTATCATTAAAAATAAAACAAACTTCGCTCAGAGATTTGAAAAATGGCGCCACCCTCCATCTTCGTCTTCAACCTCAAGCTCCATCAATTCAAATTTCTGAACTCTCTCAACTCTCAACCATTTGCAATGATGTAAACATGAAACTTGCTCTAAATTCACTCACGATTCTAAATATGTAACTAACATGAATTAATATTAACTACATCTAACTAATTTACCAGAAATCGTGAAGAACCCTAAAATTTCAAAATCAAATTAAATGACTATACTGAAAGATAAATGGATGATGATAGAGGGTTTTCAATCCTCTGATGATGCTGAACAAGATAGAATCGAGCTATTTCACAAAGAGTACTTAAATTAGAGAAGTGAGGTTCAGAAACTTACCTCTGAAAATGGAGGTCGTGAGGATGATAGAGACCACCTGGGCTTGAATGAATGATCTCAATAGCTTCCCTGAGACTCAATGATGCTAACTGGATGCTTATTGTAGCCTGAATCCTTCTGAATTGTTCTATGGACCTCCCTCGATTTGAGCTTCAAGTGGACATGGAGGTTGTTGAATTTGGAGTTACAGATGAGCTGCAGCCATCTGGTTAGCTTCACTATGACCTGAGGAGTGTGCCTGGATGATTGGCTTGGCTTGAAACCTCCTGAATTGTTCTGTGGTCCTCCAACTGCAAGTGCTCCAAATGAGAGGTGGAGATGATGATTCTCCACGCCCAGCAGTGTTCCAGAGGTTTGGATCACCTCCAAATGCCTCCCTCAATGTGTTTGAATACTTATTTTCAAAGAGAGAGCTTTGGTTTGAAGAATCCGAGTCTTCTTGCCAAAGGACCTTTGAAAAAACTAAGTATGAAGAAAGAAAAGAGAAAGCAAGAATTCTGTTGCTTTGGTGTGTTTTTTGAATGAGAATGAGGCCTCTATTTATAGGCAAATGGATGCAGATCAATTGGCTGTGGTGAGCTTGCTTAGTGTAGTGAGTTTGGTTTCTTAGCCATGAAGAAATTCAAAGAATCTCCAAAATGCAATGATGCATTTTCGGGCTAGCTTCCCCTATCCATTGATCTTGCAGGATCTTAGGGAACATTTCTGATATGTAGCAAGTTTCTATTGGCTTAGGAGAAGATTCCAATTGGTGAATCATTGCTTATCATAAATTCTCAAAAGTAACGATTACATAATCACATGTTCTTGCTTTTGGGAATCTTCTTCAATCTTCATGCCATGGTGAAAATGAATGCATGGTATTGTTTCAGACATGTTATGGGTCGTGTAGCATCCATTCATGAAGCAAAATGCACAAAATTGCAAAGTTCCAATTTGCACATGACCTATAATTTTACTTCATGAGGCCAACTTCGAACAAGCATAACTCCTAGCTCAAATTGAATTTGGAGAAGGTTGAACACAATTTGGAAAGCCCTAAACATCTACTTCAAATCATTAGTTTATGTCTTCTTCAGAATCATTTGGGAAATTTGTGAAAAATGAGCCCAAAGTTGGATGAAAACTAGGTTAAAACACTTAGAAAAATTTCTAAGTGTTTATGACCTAAACTTCAAAATTTCCAAAACTTCATAAATGGTTGATCTTTTGAAAAAAGTTCCCTTGCAAGATCTACAACTTTCATGTTGGAAGTTTTTTGAGTTGTGTAGGTGAAATTTTGAGTTCTCACCATGCCTTCAAAAACCCTAATTCCCGACTTTTTGTTCCTTGATGAATTTCTTTGAATTTCTTTGGTCAAATGACTTTGACATCCATATATTGATGATATTGATCTTTGAAAATCATTATTTGACCAAAAACCTTAAAAGTCAATGATGATCCTTCACAGTTGACTTTTCCCTAACAAAGTGAATTTTTGGGCTTTTGTGTAGAAACAAGATCTTCTCCTCAAATGAATGATGTAAATGGATTATATTGAGGTAGTAGAGATTTTTGAATCATGTCTTGAGTTTTGGATTCATGCCCTGATTAAAAGTCCACTATCTTGGTGAATTAGGTCAAAACCCTAATTTGTCGACCATGTGAAAATAATGACTGTAGACTTTGAATTGAAGTGTGATGTCCGGTGGATCTTGTAATATGAGATACTTGAAGATGATTGATGTCTTTGAATGATCCCCTGAGGTTTTTTAGGGCTTCCCAAATGTGATCCCTGATTTCAGTCCTTGATAGGCTCAAAACCCTAGTTTGGTGACCTGAGTAAACCTGTACTCAGATGACTGGATGTCTAATCAATCATAGATGAGAAAAATGAAGTCCTTGAGCCCCATGATTGTATTAGGGACTAATCCTTGTATTGATTGATCCTTTGCCTGAGCTTTCTTGTCTTTGAGCATCCTCGATTAGATACCAGATGGAGAAGTAACTGCTCTGGGAACTTGTCTTGACCTGATGAAAAATCCTGAAGATATGCCATCTCAGGGGGGTCAAAAATTAGGGTATGACACAGACCTAGTTTATCCAAGTAGGGATACAGCTCAGTGTAAGTCATCGGAATAGGATCAAACTCTGTTCTAGGCCTTGCCGCACGATTATGATTCTGACCAGTATTTTGAACAGCAGCTACTTGAGGTTGATCATAATGTTGAGCTCTCTAACGAGGTCCTTTATTCTCGTGGGAGACAGCACTGGTTTCACCTTCTCTCTTCTTTTGAAAGCCCCCATAAGGTTTCTTTGATGAATCAGCAGCAACAGACACTTTTCCTTTCTTGATTCCTTATTCTAACCTCTGACCAATTGTTACCAAATCAGTGAAGTTCGAAGACACATTTCCAATCATCTTTTCCCAAAAGAAAGGAGAAAGGGTATCCATGAACAAGCTAGTGAGCTCTTTTTCAGATAGAGGTGGTTCAACTTGGGAAGCCAATTCTCTCCAGCGTTGAGCATATTCCTTGAAAGATTCTCTCTCCTTTTGAGCCATGTTCTGAAGTTGACGGCGATCAGGTGCCATGTCCAAGTTATACTTGTACTGTTTCATGAATGCATCAGCTAAATCTTGGAAATTCTGAACACAACCCTTTTCCAAACTCATGTACCACTTCAATGAAGCACCACTTAAACTGTCTTGAAAGCAATGAATGAGAAAATTTTGATTATTGGTATAGGAAGCCATCTTTCTGTAGTACATGGTCAAATGACTCCTTGGGCAAGTATGCCCCTTATACTTCTCAAACTCAGGAACTTTGAATTTGGCAGGCATGACAAGATTTGAAACAAGGCACATATTATCAGCATCCACACTAAAGAAACCATTGCCTTCCATAGCTCTTAACCTTTTTTCCAATGTCTGGTATTGCTCACGGACTTCTTCAATTTCACCACAATCACCTTGACTAACACTTCGAGGACCAACAGAACGATAATCATAAAGAGGGTTGTCATAATGAATTGGAATAGCTTGAGCAGCAGTATGAACCATAGGTGGAGGTTCAGAAAAAACAGGAGCCTGAAATACCTGTCTGGAAGTTTGACCAGCCATAGAAGCATTGACATATGTTGGAGAGAAATTCTCAGGTAACCCAAATTCTGGCCAAGAAGAAGGTGGCCTCTGAACTTGTAAAGGATCAACAACAGCAGTGGAGACTTCAGAGATGACGGTCCTCTGAGGTGGATCAGTCCTAGCCATCAACACTTGCAACATCTCAGTAAGCTTAGTCACGCCTGATTTCAGCTCATCGATCTCCATTCGGACTTCCATGTTGTGTTTCTCTTGGTCTGCCATTCTGTGTCTGACGTTAGCTTTAGTCTCGTAGTCGTGTGGAGGAACCAGCTTGACGGTTAACAACTAACTGTGAGAAAGAAACAACTGAATATGAGGTCTTTGGTAACCTGGATGTATGCGAGACCTATGCAATGCAAAATGTAATGCAAGATGCAATGTCAAATGTACATATGGTCAAAGATTCGGCACCAATGGAACACAAAGGAACCAAGTACCATGACGGTCAACAACATGTACCTGTACCTGTAAAGAATATGATTCCCTCCCAACTCACGGATTGAAACTAGGCTTGGGTAGGTCAAAAGGTCCACAGACTACTAGCGGCACGTGTGAAAGTACTATCATCGTAGCAGCATAGTGTGCATGACAATAATATCTCACAACGAACCTTCGTCTGCGCGTGGTTCACATGACCGCACTAAACAGATCTGCACCTAAATAGCCGTCATGTCTCCACTCTATTCCTAGGTTTCCTATGTAACAACTCATGGCCGGGGTACTGGGCCTTTTACCTCATGGTATCAACCCACCCACCAAGAAAAAGAAACAGCATGACAATAATATAATATATACAAAAAAATAAAGACATAACAATAAATAAAGAAATATAAACATATATACAAATAAAACATAAAGAAATAAACAAGTAAACACCCAGAAGAAATGAAACAATCAAAAACTAGGATCGACACTCTAAGGTCCCCAGTGAAGTCGCCAGCTGTGACAACCGCTATCGAACATCAACTAGATTAAAGAACAATGAAGTCGCCATCGATTGTTTATTTATCCCAAGAGATGGGAAAGGAAACCATCGACTAAAACCTAAAAGGAATAAAACAAAGAAAAGGTCTTACGACCCAGAGAAAAGGGTAAGGGTGTCGGTTACGTAAGGAGAAGGGGTTAGCACTCCTCACGTCCGTCGTACTCGACGGGATCCGCTCTTGTTAGTCTAAATCTATGGGTGTTATCTAAATGTCTAAAACTAAAAGCTAAAGGAAAACGCGCAAAGAAAAGAAGAGAAAAGAAACGCGGGGAAAAGAAAGAAATATTTACAAAGATGTGCTCGTTCTGGCCCCGCGACCCAATGCCTACGTATCCCTTTAAGGAATCAGAGCTGCCGTAGTTCGGCTTACAAGTTTTTGTATGTTTTTGTGTTTTTTAAATGAACGATGTTAAACGTCGCATTCCACTGCTGCTCGACCTTTGGAGACTTAAGGAATTGTCGTGGAAAGGAATTAACATGTTCTTAAAGAGAAAAAGAAAAATGGAATTGGTTGGTATTTTTTTATGTAGATAATGGTGAATTAAATCCCAATGCAAGGATACTCACCCTTCTCTACTTTTTTAAAGTCTGAAAATTATTAAGTAAATTAAGTGTGTTTTATGGTTGGGTATTTTTTAAAGGAAAATGTGAATAGTAGTGAATTAAATCCCAATGCAAGGATACTCACCCTTCTCTACTTTTGATAATTATTAAGTGTTTTAAAAGGTTGAAAAGAAAAAGAAACTAAAACTAAAGATAAAAGGGGAATTCTGAATCTAAAATTATGATAATCTAATTCTACCTAAAATTGAGAAATTAAAGAACTAAACTACAATTTTTTTTGGATTTTTAAGAACTAATAATAGGAAAATAAAATCTAATCTAAAAACATTTTTTTTTTTTTTTAATAATTGATTACAAAATAGACAAGAATTAAAAAACTAAAATTAAAACAAATAAAGAAACTAGAAATATAAGCTAAAATAATAAAACAAAGAGTTTAAACTAAATTAAAAAAACCACTGGGCCATGAACAGCAAGCCCAAAACACACATGTTAAACTTAAGGGGGTGTGAACTAGATTGCAGGGTGCTGCACTGAAAATCGGGTGGGCTAGAGAACTACAGCCCAAAGCCATTTGAAAAGAGAAAACCCTAAAACAAGGGCAAGCTTTTCGCCTCCCTCCTCTAACATTCAATCGGTCCTTTTCTTCTCTCATTTCACGATAAAATCACTCTGTTTCTATTCACTCATCCTCACACTCAATTTCTCTCATAGCTCAAACAATAGCAACAACATCTAATCTCCAGAAGCGATCAAGCAATAACATTGAAACAATATCAGTGACATAAAAAGCAAAGCTAGGAAAAGTTACCGTCCCGGATGTTACCGGGGAATGTTTCCACGTGAAATGATTTCTCTGTGTTGCGCTTCTGGTTTGGTGAATCGTGTGCGTCGGAAACGTGTTGGGATTGCTGAAGAATCGTCTTCGGAACAGCTTCTTCAGTGTTGAGCTCGTGTTGATTCGATGAGGATCTGCTATGATGTTGATGAAGATGAAGCGTGTGATTATGTTGTTGTTGTTGTCGTGAAGGTTATGGATGAAGTGTGAAGGTGGTTAAGGATGGAGTTTAGTAGTGAAATTGTGGAGTGATTTGTTGAAGTAAATGTGAAGTGTATGGTGCGATGTGAGTTCGGTGATGTTCCTGCTGAAAGTTTTTATTTGAAACTTGGAGGAAGATTGGTGGTTTCACACTATGCAGAGCTTTTTCTATCGGTTTTCTTCCTGCTTTTCTCAGGGTGAATGAGTGTGTTTATATAGAGCCTGATGTTAGAGTGTAGGAGGAATATTTCAAATAACACTTGTTCACTAAGTTTTCTCATGGCCATTTTTGTATATTCTGCATTCTCCTTTTCTTTGTAGCAGGTGTGGTATGAACAAAATCGTGAAATTTTTTGAATCATTGCTCTGTTGTAATTGGAACTTCATGGACAGTTTTGCAGCTCTCTATTATGGTGAAAAAGTAGCAGTAGCATAGCTGACTACACTTTGTGGTCCAACAAAGACTTTTTGTTCTTTTCTAAAATTAGTGTAAGTAAAAATAAAATATAATTAAAAAGATAAAAGGACTTATATACAAAAGGAGACTTAATAATTTTATATTTAAAAACTGATTTTAACTTAAATAATAATTCAACTTAAAAGGGCATTTTAATATTGAATTAAAATTTAAAATTATAATCAATAATTAATATAAAACCATGTTGACAAAACTACATAAAAAGAAAAGCAATATATTTTTTTGAGATCTTTTGAATAAAAAGAAATAGAAATTGACAAAATATTTAAAAAGAAAGAAAATGGAACTTTAAACCTCTAATTTGGAATGAACTCGAAATACGTCAATTGCTTCGCATCTTCTCGCAAATCTAGCTTTTCCAATTTAGTCTCTGTCTAACAACAACAAAAGAAAGACCTATTTTTGTAATTTTGATTAAGGGTTAGTAAACATAAAGCATAATCTGATGAAATGTAATGATGCAAAATTAAATGGAATCTTAGGGTAAAAATCAGGGTGCAACAGTATCCACCTATGTTTGTTTCTATCTAGAGGGTGTGTACTATGTCTAAACCTATATATGAATGCATGCAAAAAGAAATACGGGGAAAAGAAGGATTATTTACAAATGTGCTCGTTCAAGCCCCGCGACTTGATGCCTACGTATCCTTTTCAGGAATCAGAGCGCCGTAGTTCGGCTCAAGATTTTCTGTTTGTTTTTGTGTTTTTTAGTTGGGCGGAGTTAACGCTCGCGCTCTTGCATAAGGGGACAGCCTAGGATGCAATGGAGCGGAGATAACAATGCCCTTAAGAAAGGAGAGAAGAGAGAGAGTTTGAGTGTTTCGAGGAAATCCCTAAAGCAAGGGAAACTCGAGTTACTCTTTGGTTTGTGTCTTTTAGAATTTTGGAACTTACGCCCGAATGGAACCCTAAAGCAAGGGAGATCTAAGCACTCGAATGATTCCCTAAAGCAAGGGATATTCAAGCTTCCATTCCCTTTTTAATGATTTTCACTTTTTATTAATGTTTTTTAAGTGTTTTCTTTGTATTTTTTAAAGGGATTTTATTTTGATAGTTATTAGATGTTTTAAAGTTGAAAAGAAAAAGAATGAAAAAGAGGGAACTAGCCTAATCTCTAAGCCTAATTAGTGTTTATGAATTGGGGAAAACTAGCCTAAAGTCATGTTATGGAATTCTGAAAGGAGCATACTTATGATATTAACAAAATAGGCCCAAAAATATGGCCAAAACAAGAAGCAAAATCGCACAACAATTATACAAAAATAGCATGGAAATGACACAAAACATAAAGAAACAATTCAAGAATTAGTGCAAAATTAAACTAAAATACTACTATTTTTTATGAGTTTTTAGTATCAACAATCACCTAAAAATCTAACAAATTTTAATGGTGACTATTTATTCTTTTATCAAAAAACTGACAAAGAAAATTGATTTTTATATGTCATTTTTACTCCCTAAAATCTAACAAAAGTAAGTGATTTTTTATCATGTTTTTATTATCTAAAAATAATAGGAAAAAACTATGTAAAAAATCTAGAACCTATCAATTAAGTGTGAAACATGGGGGTGTTAATCAGAAACGGTGGTGTCATGGTGATAGGGCGCAGGGCCCAGGAGTCAGGCCCAAGGCAAAAAATTTTGTTCAGCATTTGTTGTTTAGGCCAAAAGGTGGCGCAGCATGGGCCAAATGGGGGTGTGCTTCAGCAGATTCGTATAGAGGCCCAAAGTGATTTTTGTTTCAGATTCTCAGCAAGGTAAAACGTGTTATATGGGCCAAAAAAGGGGGGGGGGAAATAGCAAAATCGTGGCCCCAAAATATCTCCTACTCCATTATCAGAAAATAAAACTAAAATTAAAAATTAAAAAAAAGGAAGAAACGGTGCGTTTAGAGTTAGGTCTTAGTGACCTTTGGGATTTCATTTCAGATTCAACTCTCCTCCAATGCTCTCTCTCATATGCGATTTCCAGCGAGCAACGCCGCCGTGGACTACCGCTTCTACTCTTCCAATCATCAACGCCTAAACACGAACCCTACTTCGATTCTAACCCTAAACACTAATATGACCCCAGATTTCAAAGATCCTTATTCAGGCAACGAGATCGAGGAGTTCAAGTTGGGAACCCTGAAAGCTAAACTCGAAGATTCATGCACGGATTCACAAAATTGAAGCAACATGACTTCTGAGCTGATGAAGATGCGAAGCTTAAGAGCTACAAAACACGTAAAGAACCTGTTTAAGGCGGCCTGAGCTTCCGGTGCGGTGGCGGAGATTCCCGACCACCGTGAAGTCCAGGTAAGGACTCCGTTCTTTTCTTTTTTGTTCGCTTTGTGCTCTTTTTCCTCTACTCTTCTTCTTCTTCTACTTCTTCCTTTTTGCGATTTTCTGTGATTCTTCTGTTGAGTGCGTTGTTGCTGTGAGGCGTGAGAGATAATCAGAGAGTGTCTGGGATTAAGTGTATGAGGTTGCCGAGAGTGAGAGGAGAATGGAAGATTCGGAGAGGGAAAGAGAAATGGTGTGAATTGGAGAGTGAGAGTAGAAGTTGCAGAGAGAGTTGAAGGGAGAAGATGAAGGTTATGTCATGGTTGAAGGAGAGAATGAGCGTGTGGGGATTGATGAAGATGGATGAGAGAAGAATGTGAGAGTGAAAATGGTGGAGAATGAGAGACTATATAGGTGAGTTGGTTTCTGAAGTCGGTTAGAGGGAGAGGGAGATGAGCCATTGGATTGAAAACGGTTAGAGAATTTGGAGGGTGAGGATCTGTCGGTTATGGAGGTTATGAGTTGGTTATGAAGTTAGAGATTCTGTTATCAATTCTGTTATGACTTGAAAACGGTTAGAGCTGGATTAGATCTTGGCCTTTGAAGCTGGAGTTTGTTGTAAAATGGAAGGTGAGATTGAGAGGTTAGAAAGTTTGTTAGGCTTGTTTTTCTGTTATAAAATGGTGGTTACAGGTTTGTTTTTGACAGTTAGTGAAATAGAGAGATTGAGGGAGTTAGTTAAATGGAACTGTTAGTTGGGAATTCTGTTAGGAGTTGGGGTTTAGTGAAGTTAATACAATTAGGATGGATAACTCTGTTAGTTAAAGGTTTACTGAAATGAGTTTTTTCTTTTTGTATTTACTGTGCAGGGCTGGTTTATGGACGACTAGCAGTGATATGGTTTCCCCATAAATGCACACAATCGATGCAGTTACGACGAGTTTGACGTAGGGACCGGTTCGGTTTATTTTGAAGCATGGTTATGCAAACTGTGTTTGTATGCTTGGCAGGTTAGTAGAACTGGATGACTGAATGTGAGTTAGATATGCTGAATATGTTCTTGTGTGTGTTGCAGGATTTGGTTTGAACTAATGTAGCAGGCTTGACGGAGGTGCAGCTCGGTTTTACTGGAAATAGGCGGCTGCAATTATGGTGCAGTGGGTTTTGTCAAGTGCGGCGAGCTTGAAGGTAATTGTTTAACTGATGTGGGGACCGTGTAGAGGAAATGTTAGTTTTCTATTGGTTTTGATATGAATCGCTTGAGTGTGTGTGATATATGTGGATGGGTGAAATTTTGTTAGAAGTTTTTTATGGTTTGAAATAGTTAGGAATTAGCTTAGGTACTGAACTTGATATGGGTGATGAAATGATGTTTACTTCTCTTGTTGACTGAATGTAACTGGTGTATGTTGGATTTTGGTTTATATTGAGATGGACTTCTGACTGATGCTATTTGATATGAACTGGTGATGTACCTAAGTGCAGGTGTTTGAATGAATTGTTTTGAATCATGTGGTTCAATGAATGGTGTTAATTTCTTTGGTTAGTTTTTGGAACTGCTAGTTTGAAATTGGTTTGGTTAATGGTTATGTGGGATTTTGAATGAAGTGAACTAAGTTAGATAATGGATGCTAAGTTCTGTATATTTATTGAATAAAAAATGGATAATGTTGAATTGTGTTACTTGGTGTTGATTGGCTTGTTTTTGTAGTGCAGGAAACAGGTTAGTTCAATGATCATGGGAGCAAAAGGTGTATTTATAGCCAGACAGCTTGAAGATTGAAATAGCGGAATGGAAAATGAGTCTAGAGTGGGATTAGGATATTTTTACTTTGTAGTTTTTGATGTGAATGTCTCGTATTATCTTGTAATATGAATGGTGCCTGGACTTGTATGTGGATCCTTTTAAAATTCTGTATAGATGAGAATTTCTCTCATTTTGCATTTGAATTTCAATGAATGGACCTTTCATAATTACTTGTGTGAACCAACTAATGTGTCTACCAAATGTATCAATGCTCACATTCCACTAAGAGAGCCATTATGAGCGGGTCAACAACAAGTCAAATCTCCATGGTTTACTTTGTTAACCAAAATTCAGCCCTTCTTTGAATGCCTCCAATTTCTCTTTCACTTTTCAAAATGTAGCTATAGCCCAAGTATTAGGAAGAACCCCATGATGATTGTATGATAAACCCTGACTGATTTGCCAAGACCAAGCATAGGGAAGAGAACCATACACTTTGATGGAGAATAGCTTTGTATGATGATGAAAAAAAGAAATACACACTAAGGAAACCCTACTCTTCCCAAAATCTTTGATCCCAAGCCAACTTTATTGATTAATGATGCATGATGTGTTAGATGACCTAATAAAAGGTATTTACATGAATGCAAAGCCTAAGCCAGTTAGAAATTAAAGGGTAGGACAAATTTGGGGTATGACAAACCTCACGTACATAATACAAGCTCTCATGCTCTAACCCTTATTCTGGTCTTGCTTTGAAACCAATTTTTTCTGTACATACAACCGTAAACATTCATACACTACAACAGCATCCATGATCCATGATCCCTATATCAAAGTCAAACCAATCCCCATCGTACAAATCACCACATCCCTTGAATTCACCTATGTTAAACCTTTGTTTTTTCTTGTAAAAAACTTTCTTTCAAACAACATCTACTAACAAATCCAGTTGAATGGCAATATTCACAACCTTGAAACTCACCGATTCAGAACCAACAGTGTCGCTATGATTGCTTGCTCAGAGTTTGTTTTTCTTTGTGTTTTTTTACAATATTTGCAGGTTCGTTTAGAAGGGACAAATCTACAAAGCAAGATTGCAAAATCCTAGCAATTCATTAACGTAGCAGGTCTTTTCGATACATCAAAGCCTTATCAACAAATCAACTCAGCAGAAAAAAGAAGAAAAAGAATCAGAGGACCGAACAACATATTAGCCAGGCAGATGTCAAAAATAAAAAAGGAACAACAACATTCAACAAATAACCGCAATTCGCAACCGATTCGTCACACACGGCACCTGCACTTTCCGATTCATCATCAATGCAGAAGATAGCTTTAACAATCAGAACAACAACTCTGCATCAACGTTCGAGGTCGTTCATCGCGAAGCCTCTTCGATTTTCGAACACACGCAGATCCGCGTTTACAATGCATCAATTCTTTGATGCATCCGCATCACGCACGCCATCGAAACAAACTGCAAACTCAGCGCGTCAGCTTGCGATAACAACGACGGCATCAAAGAATCCATACTGCCAAAGCTCACCGTGAGAAGGTCTCCCTCCCAATCAGAACCGCCATAGCATCGTACCTTCAGCCACGCACGTCACAGCTCCAATGCCACTCTCATCCACAGCTTCAACCGCGTGTAGCAGTCAATTGCGCCGGAGGTACTCCATACTTCATCAAAGCCACGTGCCAACGGTCACACGACGCTTCAGCGATCAACGTCATCTTCGTTGTCGTACAACAGGTGCATAAACAACGCCGCAAACCACATCGACTCAACAACGCAACCTACGGATTTTCAGAAGCAAACGCATCATGCTCATTTCTGCCGTTCAAGCCGATGCTCTATCACCTTCAACACCTCGCATCGAAATCGATCGGTAGCGTATTCTAATCTCCCTAATGTATTTACATTTTCTGTTTGCAAGATTTAATGTATAATTTGGTGTCGGTTTCCATTCGAGATTTTGTGAGCGGTTGACTTGAGATGATTCATGTGTGAGGAGAGTTTTTGATTGAGATTTATGAATAACTTCTTTTTGTTGAAGCATGAGAATAGGAAAGAGATGAACAGAGAGTATTGAAGTATTGAAGGAGAAGGATAAGGTTTGTGTTATTGGGATAATATGTGTGAGAGAGTTTGTGTGAGTGAAGAGAAATGAGAGGCGGATGGAGTCATGGAGGCGTGATTGGATGAGGGCTGCTCACGATAGGTTTAGGCTTACTAGTTTCATTTTTTGACTTGGGCCTTCTGTTTCATGGCCCAATCAGATTTATAGCTTGCACTCTGTAGCGAGCTGAACCCCATTCTGTTTTGATTTGGCTGATTTTAATTCACCTTTGGGTCAGTCTCTTTTATTCACACCATTTTTTATGTTTTATTTTTAATTCTCTATTTTTTCTAAGTTTGTTTTAATTCATAAAATTGTTAATATAAAAAATATATATTCAAAGTTCCAAAAAACATGTCTAGGAAAATTATTATAAAAACTCCAAAAATATGTTAGAACTAGGTTCTATTTTCTATATATGAGAAAACTCAAAAAAAAATATGTCCTTATTTGTTAATTTCTCTTTTAGAATTTAACATGATTATCTTAATTTTTGTTTTCCCTTTTAATCAATAATTGTTTATGTTTCATTTATCATATTTTATATATTCATACTAACACTTTCTTGACTTTTTGCGAGGTACTACCATCGTGAGTATTGAACTGTTTTGCAGACATGCATAACTTGCACACACATGTATGGGTTAATCAAGATTCCTCCCGCCAACCATCTCAGATCAAATCAAAGCTAAGTGCTCTTTTCTATTTTAAATATTTGTTTATTTGATTTTGGTTATTAAATTAGGGTTAACCCTAATTGACTCTGAACTAATAATGCACTCACCCTACTTTTGTTTGTTATTTTTCCACCTTTTCAGGGTTTGCCAATTGCCAAAGCTTCGAATATCGGTAACCCTAAACCTTGATCTTATTTATTACTTGTGTTAGACCTATAGCATTCTGATCCCGCTGGTTTCAATTCCCCTTTCCTCCGCTGGTTTCATTTTCCCCTTTCCCGTATTTGCTTTAATTATATTTGTCTATCAATTGTGTGGTTAATTTTAGGGAGTGTAACCATGAATTAAATTAGCATCACTTAATCATTATAAGATAATATATTCTGAATCAAATCACGTGATTGTGGCACACACGCACACTTTTGGGGTAACCTCTTTGCTGCCTGTTGCCTTTGTTGCCTTGAGTTTTTGCAGAATAGCCATGTCCCTCGAATACGAGGATACCTCAGCCATGTTGCCTCGATTAAAGGTCATGGGTCCCTAATGATGCTGCCTTCGATACACTAAACATGATCTCGACCCTCGGAAGTTGCCTACGAAAAGCTGAGGTATCCTCTGGCCGCCTACGAAAAGGCTATTCTGATCCTTCCCTTAGACTACCTGCCTCTCTATGGCATGGGTCAGTCTTATGGAGAACGATAATGCGACGACCCTTCAACCTCCAAATGAAAGGCTTCCTGCCCTCTTATGGCATGGATAAACCCTTTAACCCTGAAAGGCTAAAAGAACTGTTTTCTACTTTATTAAGGTAATTACCCCTAATTGCTTTGCCTTCCTCTAAAACCTTTTTCATATTCTTTCTCATAAACCTTCAAAATGGCTACGCTCATTTTACGAGCTAAAGTCCTTATTTCTCTTTTTCTACATTTTCTGAAACTTTTGGCTTCAAAACTAAAGAGCAAAGCAATTAAGAGCCCATGGAAAACCATGGATGCAAAGGGTTCCTTACACCTTCCCTTTGCATAATTACCCCCCGAACCCTATTTTCATTTAAAAGGTTTTTTTCTGTTCTTTTAACCTTTCTAATTAATTTGGATAAAATAAAAGTCGGTGGCGACTCTTGCTTAATCGTACATTTCGAAAAAGTCAGTTCACCGTATTACAGATATAATTAGATCTTTGAGAGTTGACCGTGTCAGTACTGTTTGTAGTAACTGAATTAGATCTTTTGTCGTGTCAGCACTGTTCGTAGTAACTTAATTAGACTTTGGACAGGTTGATCGTGTCCACACTGTTCGTGATGATAGAATTAGATCTTTGAGAGTTGATCGTGTCAGTACCGTTCGTGGTAATCGAATTAGATCAGAGATATTGGTCATCTGCTTGTTCCTGTATCCTGAAAAATGTAAAGTTAGTCTTTATGCGATGTCATGATGCATGTAGCATGTTATGTATGAATTTATTATGAGGTAATGTATGCAATGTATTTATATGTTTATGATATATGATGTATGAATTTGATTCATCCTGTCTTGATATATCTCTGGGTTATTGTGATTTTGTTGTCTGATTTTGTTTTGGAAATGCTCAGTCGGGGGTTTATGATTTTTGCTTGGGGATGAGAGTCATTTGAATGATTGATCTTGATGTACCCTGACTAGGGATGAGAGAGATGAATAACCCTGTTGATCGGAAAATTAGCAAGTGTACTATTTTTCACCGATGTAGTTTTAAATAGGGGTTGATACCCAGTATCAAACTCGCGGACTGCGTAGGAAATACAAGTTTTACAATTATTCGATTGAACAAAATATCATGGGGTGTGGTTTTGGTTGGTTTGATTAAGTAAAAAAACGATATTTAAAAGAAGTAATAAGTAAAAGTTGAATTGGCACAAATATGAGAAAATATGCTAAGGTAGATGTATGAACCGCCTTGTAATTCACGTAATCGCTATTTTACGAAAAAGTCGTCAATATGATTTAGTATCAATTCTTAATATTAATTTTCCCTAATTCCTTAGCGGAAAATCTATTTGGCAAATGAAATTCAGTTTTAATTCCTTAACAACTAAACTTTTTTACCAAGAACCTTGTGAAAATAACCTAGAATAGATGATCAATACCGTCAAATCCTTATTCCTAAGCAATTTACCGGTAACGTTATTATTCAAAAAGCGTTAAGGTGGTTTTTCCGACCTAACCTTAACCGTAAATCAACATAATATTTTCCAATAGAATGAAGCATAAGACACTTTGAAAATAAACTAAATTCATAAAAACTTCAAATTCGTAAAGCAACGGTACTTAATTCATTACATAAAAGCGATTCAGGGACATCCCCTTAACATAAATAGGTTTAGCTACTCATAGTAATGAAGAAAAGAACAAAGATAATAGTAAACATTACAAGAGATGAGGATTGCTTCAATCTTCAATTGCTTCCGCTCTTGAAGATCTCCCTTTTCCAAACCCTTGATTGCACTTCTCTCCTTCGTAGAAATCTCCAATATGATCCCAGATGATCTAAAAACTCCCAAACTAGGACTAAGTAGTGTTAGGTTACATTCCATTCATGTAAAAAGTCGAAAACGCCCTTAATGAGACTTGGACTAATGAAACAGCTTAAAAATTCAATTTCTGGCCGCAACAGCTGACACGGCCGTGTCCCACGACACTGGCGCCCGTGTCAGCCACTGGTTTCTCCTCAAACAGCTTTTTTTTCATGCATCAGCTGACACGGCAGTGTCCCACGACACTGGCGCCCGTGTCAGCCACTGGTTGCTCCCAACAACTTTGTTTCTTCTTTTTCAGCTGACATGGCCATGTCCCACGACACTGGCGCCCGCGTCAGCTACTTTCTTTGTCTTTTTGGCTTCGTTTTCTTCTGTTCTCGTCCCATTTTTTCGGCGATTCTTTCTTACACCTGAAATAACCAATAACTACCAACAAAGTGATCAAAAATAAATATTCTACTAAAAGTTATCACTAACTATTAGATTAACAAAACATGAAATATCTACTTAAAACAACGAACAAACCCTTCACAGTGTTACCGAAATGACCGATTTTTACCAAATAATTTGCGGAGTAGAAGTGAAATTGGTGACCGATCACAACCCCAAACTTAGCTCATTGCTTGTCCTCAAGCAATGCATGAGAAACCAAACAAAGGTCACCCCTAAATTTATGCTTCCACAATACAACCTTGTTTTTCACAACTCGACTTCTACCCTTCCGGTCAATCGTGCTAGCTCTTACTCCCCGAATTTTCCGTTCCACTTTCACATTAAAATTCTCCTTCAACTGTAAGCTTTTTCAGACTTCTCACCAAGTCTCTCACGGTTAGAAGTAATTCACTCATAAATCACGATATGCAATATCAACTTTTAAATTTGAACAAATTATACTTTCATACACAAACACTTTGCACACACTTTTAGAGGTCTTTGGGTTGTAACGGGGCTTAGGACAGGTGGGATAAACAAGGAAACGGATACACAAAGGTTTTTTTGGGCTCGACAGTCATGTTGTCTTTCTTGTCATTGTGCTTATTTGAATCCGATGGGGTTTAACATTGACTCTTTAACTTCACTCAATTTTTAGAGTGTCTCAGATGTAACCAAGTCATTTTGCCGGGACAAGTGTGTTTTTATGAGTTCTATATATATATTTTTTTCTTTTTCTTTTTTTTTTCCGGAGCATTCAAGAGTCTCCACTTTTTTTTCCTTTTTTTTTCACACTTGCCCTTTTCGTGTAAGGTTCACCACCCCAAACTTAGAACTTTGCACAATTTCTACACCCACAACGTTTCTGCCGAGCACGGGTAAAAGGGAATATTTTTTTTTTCTTTTTGGCCAAGGGGTAATATATGCGGTTTTAAAAAAAAACAAACAAGGGATACAAGCTCAAAGGGGTTTGCAATGGATAAACATAAATAAGGGACGGCTAGAAAGGCTCAAGGGAAACAAAAAAAACGTGCCTCAGTGTGTGTTATTATGTAGTGTCATATGAGTAGAACTTACATAAATTCGAAGTGATAAAATCATACCTGACCACTCTCTCGTGATGAAAAATTTCTGGCTTTTATGATCTCACCATGTTGGGCATAGCTTACAGGATCCAGAGTACTTATTGTGTAATGTCGCTTCTGTTCCGGTTCGTATGTACCAGCTCTCAATCTCAGTCCGGTGTCATCAAGCTGCGTCCAACTACTTCTTTCGGTTGTATCAACTTTCAGGGATGCCTTTTGGTGCAAGATTGGGTTGTCTCGTTCATCCTTTCCTTACTACTCCATCAATCATCCAATAAAGCACATCAATCTATAACACTGGAAGGTCAACTTTAAACAGAAATAACTAAAACAAACAAGAACAACTGAAATTAACAACTAAAAGCAATAAACCCCCCCCCCCCCACACTTGAACCAAACATTGACCTCAATGTTTAAATTCAAGATAGTGAGGGTGAACTCACAGAGGGTATTGCGACTCCAGCTGCCGCTTCCTAGCTTTCACCGGAGAGACCCACCTTTTTTTTTCTTCTGAAAACAAAACAAAAAGTAAACCGCATTATTAAAACTGTGGGTTGCCTCCCACGAAGCGCTTCGTTTAACGTCGCATGGCTCGACGGTCCAATACCCTTTATTAAGGAGGGTACTTCCTCCTCCAAACTTGGTTGCTTGTCACTTTCGCAACGACAAACTTATGAAGTAGAGAAGTATGGACCACTTTTCTCTTCAAGTTACTACCCACTTTAATCGTCTCACCTTTGCTTTCCATTGTTTTCTTCTTCTTGATTTCTTGAATTACTGCAGGAATTTTTATAGGTGTAAGAGCTGAGGCCACCTTAGAGATTATACTTGAAACTTTTTCGGGATGATGTGGACTTTTGTTGGCTCCCTCACTTCTGATCATACCAACTTTAGATTGATTATTCCCACCAGCAGCTTGTTTTTTGACTTCTAACACCTTCAGTGTTACCTCCTCATCAAATGATTTAACTACGAGTTCCCCTTTTTCAATATCCAAATTGCAGCGACTAGTAAGCAGAAATGGTCGCCCAAGAAGGATTGGAGTCTCTTCATCCTCAGGAATGTCCATGATGTGGAAATCAACTGGGTAGACAAACTTGTCAATCTCTACCATTACATCTTCGGCTATCCCATATGACTTCTTAATAGTGTGATCAGCGAATTTCAACTTTGTTCCACTCTCGCTTATTTTTCCAATCTCTAGCTTTTTGAAGATGGACAATGGCATCAAACTCACACTAGAACCAGAATCAATTAACACCTTCTTGAACACTCTGTCATTGATGGTGCACGGTATTGCCACCACTCCAGGGTCTTTCTTCTTAATGGGGATCTTCCTTGCTGGCGAGACTCTACCACACTTTTCAGTCACAATTTCTGTTTCATCTCCCGCTAACCTTTTTTTTTTGAAATTACCTCCTTCATGAATTTCTTGTATGCAGACACATTTTCAAGTGCTTCAAAGAAAGGTAAGTTGATCTCCAACTTTTTGAACATTGCAATAAACTTCTCAAAGTCTTTCTCTTTTGAATCTTTCTTTGTCACTTTGGAGGGGAAAGGTAGCTTGATCGCCGGTTTAGTTTCTTTCTTATTTTTCTCTTCAAGTGGCTTAACCGGTGGTACCACTACTTCTGGTTCTTTCGGATTTTCTCTCACTTCCAGATCTACCTCTATGACTAAATTGTCATTTATTTCCTCTTCTTCTTCAGGCTCTGGCGCTTTCTGACTTCTTGTTGAGACAGCATTAATTTTCTCTTGGTTTTTTGGATTTGCCACAGTTGAGCTTGGAAGAGTGCCTTGTGCCTGTAGAGTGAGATGTTGTGCTATCTGACCCACTTGAACTTCCAGATATTTGATTGAAGTTGTTGTGTTCCTATGGTTATTTCTTGTCTCCTCTTGAAACTGAGAACATTGCCCGGCCAATCTCTCAATAGCAACTTCCCATTCTGCCTTCTGAGGAACTTGTTGTTGATCTTTCCATGAGAAGTTTGGATGATTCTTCCATCCCGGATTATAGGTGTTAGAATAAGGATTGTTCTGCTTCAAGAACTTGATCTCTTCAATTTGTTGAGGAGTTGCAAAACAATACACAGTTTGGTGAGGGCCATTACAAATCTCACAACTGACCGTTTGAGCCGGTTGAAATTGAGCCACAGTTTGAGTCTCAACAGTCATCTTCTTGAGTCTTCTCTCGACTTCAGCTGCAATTTGGTCTTCCATTTTCACAACTTGATTAGCCAACTTTAAATCAATCATCCCTTCCGGCTGGCTTACACTACGGTCATATAATTCCAAATGCTCATTCGCAGCAATGGCTTCAATGATCTTCTTGATACCAGTGGCTGTTGTAAAATTAGATGAGCCACCGGCAGCTGTGTCAATGAGTTGCTTAGTCTTCATCTTGAGGCCATTCACAAAGTTCTGCATCTGTTCAGTTGCATCCATATTGTGAGTAGGACATGCAACTAATAATCGTTTAAACCTCTTGTACGCATCTCCAAGTGATTCTCCTTCCTTCTGTTTAAAATTTACTATGTCATACCTCTTACGGATATACACAGAAGCAGGAAAATACTCGTTGAGAAATGTCGTCTCCATCTGTTGCCAAGTTGTAATGCTCCCAGCAGGTAAAGAGTAGAACCACTCTTCAGCATCTTCTGAAAGGGTAAAGGGAAACATTACCAACTTTTTCGCTTCCTCAGAGTGTCCTTCAATTTTTAACGACGTGGTCATCGTGAGAAATCTCTGTAAATGCTTATTTGCATCTTCATTGATTTTTCCTGAAAAAGGTCTCTTTTCGAGTTGCTGGATCGTTGAAGGGTGCAACTGAAAATGAGCAACATTGACCGGTTGATTTACTATTGTCAAACGTCCAGTTGGAGCATTTGATCCTCCATAGTCACCGAGAAGTCTCTCCACTAGAGGTCGATCTGCAGCCATGGTTTCAGACTCGGTGTCTGAATGTTCTGAATGAACCGAAAATATTTCCTCTTCTTCAGATTCAGAAATTGTCAGTGTTGCTTTTGATGTTTCCGGTCTTTCTTGTCTTGCTTTTTGAAGTCTAGCTCGCAACGATCGTTCTGGCTCTGCGTCAAAAAGAAATTCTGCTGAGGCCTTACCTCGCATACAAAGATTAGACAATTACTAGTAGTGAGCAAATAAAATAACAGAAAATTAAAATTTTAGTTGCAGAGCAACAAAAATCCAATTGAATTATTATTAAACTTATATTTTGGCAGTCCCCGGCAACGGTGCCAAAAACTTGATCGGAAAATTAGCAAGTGTACTATTTTTCACCGATGTAGTTTTAAATAGGGGTTGATACCCAGTATCGAACTCGTGGACTGCGTAGGAAATACAAGTTTTACAATTATTTGATTGAACAAAATATCATGGGGTGTTGTTTTGGTTGGTTTGATTAAGTAAAAAAAAACGATATTTAAAAGAAGTAATAAGTAAAAGTTGAATTGGCACAAATATGAGAAAATATGCTAAGGTAGATGTATGAACCGCCTTGTAATTCACGTAACCGCTATTTTACGAAAAAGTCGTCAATATGATTTAGTATCAATTCCTAATATTAATGTTCCCTAATTCCTTAGCGGAAAATCTATTTGGCAAATAAAATTCAGTTTTAATTCCTTAACAACTAAACTTTTTTACCAAGAACCTTGTGAAAATAACCCAGAATAGATGATCAATACCGTCAAATCCTTATTCCTAAGCAATTTACCGGTAACGTTATTATTCAAAAAGCGTTAAGGTGGTTTTTCCGACCTAACCTTAACCGTAAATCAACATAATACTTTCCAATAGAATGAAGCATGAGACACTTTGAAAATAAACTAAATTCATAGAAACTTCAAATTCGTAAAGCAACGGTACTTAATTCATTACATAAAAGCGATTCAGGGACATCCCCTTAACATAAATAGGTTTAGCTACTCATAGTAATGAAGAAAAGAACAAAGACAATAGTAAACATTACAAGAGATGAGGATTGCTTCAATCTTCAATTGCTTCCGCTCTTGAAGATCTCCCTTTTCCAAACCCTTGATTGCACTTCTCTCCTTCGTAGAAATCTCCAATATGATCCCAGATGATCTAAAAACTCCCAAACTAGGACTAAGTAGTGTTAGGTTACATTCCATTCATGTAAAAAGTCGAAAACGCCCTTAATGAGACTTGGACTAATGAAACAGCTTAAAAATTCAATTTCTGGCCGCAACAGCTGACACGGCCGTGTCCCACGACACTGGCGCCCGTGTCAGCCACTGGTTTCTCCTCAAACAGCTTTTTTTTCATGCATCAGCTGACACGGCCGTGTCCCACGACACTGGCGCCCGTGTCAGCCAATGGTTGCTACCAACAGCTTTGTTTCTTCTTTTTCAGCTGACATGGCCATGTCCCACGACACTGGCGCCCGCGTCAGCTACTTTCTTTGTCTTTTTGGCTTCATTTTCTTCTGTTCTCGTCCCATTTTTTCGGCGATTCTTTCTTACACCTGAAATAACCAATAACTACCAACAAAGTGATCAAAAATAAATATTCTACTAAAAATTATCACTAACTATTAGATTAACAAAACATGAAATATCTACTTAAAACAACGAACAAACCTTTCACAGTGTTACCGAAATGACCGATTTTTACCAAATAATTTCCGGAGTAGAAGTGAAATTGGTGACCGATCATGAAAGAGAAAAGTGTCGGGGAACCGGCAGTGTTGAAGATGTAAACTCCATTGGGGAGCTAAATCTCTGTTGGGAAGAGAACATTTGAAGATATCTTCTTAATGATTGCTCTGTGGGGATATGATCCTGTGAAACCGTCTTTGTGGGAATACATGGATGTCTTGAACATTTCCCCCAGTATTATAGTAACTGCCATTCCTGGACTTGTTGGTTGGAACACACTAATGAGTATTGATCGAAGTGTTCAACATGCCTTGCATAGCTTTGCCCTAGCTATTAAGGAATTTGAAGAGATTCGCCTTACGATGACCTTACGAGATGTGTACTATGGGTGACATGCCCCTAGTACTTAGTATGATGCCCCTGACTGATCGGGAAGTAGCTTCAGAGCCACTTGTATGCATGCCTCTGATTGTTTGGCATTTGAGAGATTCTTGGAATCTTGACCTGATTGCCCCAGATCGACTGGATACACTGTGTCATGCCCCTTGTATACACTGCTTCTGAAGTGGTTTTGTCTGTCGGGATAACTTTCAATTATTAGTTGTACCATGTGCAAATTCTTCCTGATGCTAACATTCAAAATTATGTAGCAAAATATGTTTAATAATGAATTCATGAGATACAGTGCGTATGTCTGTCTTGATTTTTTTGAAAGCATTAAAACAGAAGATGTAAAAAGCGTGATGTTCATAAAACGTGGTGTTTAAAAAATGTGATGTTTGTAAAAGGAGATATCAGCTTAGCTTTTATGGCAAACCTTAAGGAGTCAGGAAACCTTTTTGGTGACAGTATGCTTTCGAACTAACCATGCTTCAGTTAGGACTTTCAAGGGTTGTAACATGGCTTGGTTCACGGTTTAAGAAACAAACGATAACGGCTCAAAGTTTATGTGTACCCATCCCAATCTTCGTGATGTTCTTCGATCCTATGCTCAGTTAACTTTGCGTTTAAGTCTTAGCAAAGCTTTGAAGTCGTAACATCGACATTTGATGATGGTTTCAGCACCGGCAGTTTATTTGGACAGGCAGTCCTCCTTTTTTGTAATTCTTTTTCTTTTTTTTTTTCGAGGATTTGTAGTGACCTCTTTTTTTGAATTTGTTGTCCCTAACTTTTTCCTGAACTGTTTATTTTGAGATTATAGTCAGCGGGATGTTTTTGATTTTTGATAAGTCTCCTTCATAGGTTTTGACTTAACATCTTTTTCTTTTTGGTGGACATTGACTGCCTTTCTTAATGGTTACAGGAATCCATCATTATTTGTATAAACAAACAGCTAGTTCAATTGAGTTAACTGAGTAACTACCCTGCCCGAGGTTATGAATAAGGTTTTAATTTGTATGAGAAAAAAAACTTCTACTTCTTCGGCTCAAAAGGGGTTGACGATGGATTAACATCCTTATATCTCCACTGTTTAGGAATTGAAACAATGCCTGTACATCGTCAACATAGTCCGTTCAAAAGCATACTGCATGAGGTTACGGTATCATTTTCGTCATCCTCCCTTAAAAGGCTTACAGCTTAGCAGGAGTTAAATATCACAAAAATATATGCAAAGTAAAGACATAATTTAAAATGAGTGATAGAGAAATAATTTATTCAAGACAAACATATGCAATGCACTGATGATGATTATTAAAACAGATAATGTTTATCATAAGTCGAATGTTTAAACAAACAGAAAAAGAAATTGCAACTGAAAGTAAAACTAATGATCTTAAAGTCCACCCTTCTAGCCGTCCACAGTATTAGCACTCTTGTTATGATTAGGCATGGTTGCAGGAGAGTCAAACTCGATTCTCCAACGTTGATCATATCCTGGATCTTGTTCTTCAATGGCCAACAATCATTAGTGTCATGTCCAATGCCGTCGGAGTGATACGCGCATCTTGCATTAGGATTATATTGATGAGATGAGGTATTAGGCTTTATAGGAGGATCCTTTAAAATAATCAACCCTGCTTTCAGCAACTGTTGTAACGCTTCAGCCAAAGTTATGTTGATCTTTGTAAATTGTCTCTTAGATGCGCCTTGTTTACGCTGGTTTCCCTTTTGTCGTACCAACACTTGATTAGAGGCCAGGACTGCTCCTACAGTATTGGATTCATTCCTCTCATTGTTCGCCTTCTTTGTAGTATTAGAATATGTAGTCACTTGAATTTTACCGCTTCGGATACCGCTTTCAACACGTTCCCCAGTCAGTATGAGGTCAGTGAAACCAGATGAGGAACTTCCTAGTAAGTGACTGTAGAAAGGGCCCGTTAGTGTACTCATGAACATGTCAGTTAACTCTCAGTCAGTCAAGGGAGGTTGAACTCTGCCTTCCAGTGTTAGACGCTGGCCTAAGGATCTAGAGGGGGGGTGAATAGATCTCTCTAAGTTTTTAAGGATTTTTCTACTGACTCGAGCGAAAGCGGTTCTGAATCGACTTGCGTCTATTCTGGACCGCTATTGCAAAGATCGTACGTGTTTCAAAACCAAAGAATAAGTGGAATTGATGGTGAAGTAATATGATAGCTAACCAATACGTTTAACAACTGAAATCCAATTAACTTCTAGATTGACAACTTTGATTTGCAATGCAGTAAGATTGGATCAAGCAAAAACACAAACACTTGGTGCTTATAACCAATTATGAACAGAAAGTAAAAGAGAAAGTAAAAGCGACAAGAACACGATATTTGTTTAGGCAGTTCGTCGATCGTCCTCGCTACGACTACGTCTGCCCCCAATTCCAAATTGAAATTGGGTAATCTTTCATTAATGTTGAAAGTAGTATATACAAAGAAGATAACAAAGCGATAAACGATGAACCAATTATGTCGATCCTTTGAATCTTCTTCCCCCTTAATCTTGAGCCAGATCAAGGTTATCCAAGAGCTTCACTTTGATCCCTTTCTGCAGTGTCTTCAATTCCCTCGAACCCTTGTTCTTCAATCTTCAATTCCCTCGAACCCTAGTTCTTCAATCTTCACACTCAGCCGGATCCTCGATGAAGCCTCTTGATAAAAACCCCCAAGAACCACCCGTCGTGGAGGACAAAACCCGCAGATTTTATTCACCAACAAACCCCACAGACCTTCACCCACTAGGAATCTTCAATTCCGTTCCATGGACGTTATCGAACTCATCACTAACCCGCAACGCAAGAATGATTATGTGTAATTGTGTTGGAGATGATGAAGAACGAAGATGAGAAGCGTTTGTGTATCTTTCAGTCGTTGGTGTTGATTGAATAATTACCCTTGCACAATATATATGATTGCATAACAGTTAGAACCAAGAAAAACTGATTTTTGAACTTTCTTGATCAGTTAGGTCGACCACTTGTAGTGCTTAGGTCGACCTAACAGAGCTTGCAGAATTTTTCTCCCAGTTAGGTCGACCTGTTGAAGGAGTAGGTCGACCAGAATCCTTTTCTGATGCATTCTGGAGACTTTTTCACAGATCAGGTCGACCTAGTTGCCATGTAGGTCGACCTAACAGACTGATGTGAAGATTTCTTCATTTTGAGTCGACCTAAATGGTCTGTGAGTCGACCTAGCAGAGGTATATGGATTTTCCTTCATTTTAGGTCGACCTAGGTTGATAGTAGGTCGACCTAACTGCTGATTTTCTGCATTTTTCATGTCCAGCTTGTGTTGAGTCGACTTATATGCCAAGTGGATCACCTTGTGCTTGCTTTCATGAGTGATCAAATTTCTCCTTGTTATTTGAATGCTCATTTGAGTTTGCCATAAATCAAAAACATCTTTGAGTGTAATCTTGTATTCACAAACTCCCCCTTTTTGATGATGGCAAACCAATACTCAAGAGCTTTGGTAGTAAGTGGCAAGGACTCAAATGACTCCCCCGTACATCCAGCATCTCTCTCAACAAAGCTCCCCCGTACACTCAGCAGCTATCTCCCCCTTTGTCAACATCAAAAAGAGAAAACAGGAGAGCAGAGTAGAAGAGAAACAAGAAAAAATAAAGAATACCGGTAGTCATAGAGATAGATAACACATAAAAGGTGAAATCATAAGGGCTAATCATGTTTTAAAGCAAGCCAACAACATACATAGTAGTTCAAGAGAATTATAAAAGAGAACATAGAGTGCTACATCATATTAATGTTTTTACCAACAGAACAAAACAACAGAAACTTAATGGCATGAAATGCAATGAAATGATGATATGATGAACGATATGTCCTAACGCCTGCCCCTTCTTCCTCTTCCTCTTTGAAATGTGTGAGGTCGATCTTCTTCAACCTGTTCCAACAAATCCAGCACCGACATGTTAAGAGTGTTGAAGCTTTGGCTGATGTTAGCATGACGATGCAATGCCGTTTCCTCAAACTGATTCTGCCTCAATATGGAGTTGGATGCAAACGTCTCAAAATCGTTCCTTTGTTCCTGAACCAAGCCGTACAGAGATTGGTATTGCCGTTGTTGTTCCTCATATCTATCTTGTTGAAGCTGCTGCATGGTTTGAAATTGAAGCTGTTGAGTTTCAAAGTTCTGCTGTTGTTGAAGTTGCATAGCTTTAAGCATAGATATTATGTTGGATTGATCAGGAGGAGGTGGAGCAGTGTATCCCCAAGGGATATCCTCTTGTTGTGGCGGAACATATCTCCAATTAGCATCTGTGTCATGAGCTGCGTCTTCCATGGTATGATCCTCCATGGTATGATCCTCCTCATTTGCTATTTCTTGATCGTTTCCCTCTTCCTCATTTCCTACATTGTTTCCAAACTCCGTAGGATCGTCATAGTTGTAGATAACCTTCCCTGTTCCTTTTTGAATGAGATAATAAGTCTTCCTCACAGGATTCCAATGATATCCCATAAGAGTCAAGGTGGTTTGTGAGAATTCCTGGGATTGATGTACGCGAGTGTAGTGTAAGTGATCAAGTCGCATACCAAAGTGATTGACAATTGTTTGAATGATTGAACCATAACATAGGGCTGTAGTTTTCTGTTTGACTTCATGAAACTTAGCAGCAAGGAAGTGAGGCCAGTGTAAACGCGTTCTGTTTTGCAGCAGATACATGAGCACCACTTCATTTCTTTCAATTCTCGAATATCCTCCAGCCCTTGGTCTAATGATTCTTGAGATTACCCAGTTCAAGAGTCTAGGATCTCGCTTCAAATGACCAGCTGTTATTGTTTCATTTGGTCTATCAAATATGGAAGGATCTTTGAGGATTGACTTCATGTAGGCCTCATGATCATAGTTTCCCGGTACATCCCCGTCTACCATACGGAGTTCATCACCAACGATTGTCAGACCAAAAATACTAATCCAAACCCGTTTGTCAACAACATGCGATCTAGATCCCATTTTGAAACGGAAGTTACAACCGTCTCCTTTTGTAAATCCTGCATAGAAAGCCCTAACGGTATCCTCACAGTACGGGGTATCACATTGCAATAAGGGATGAATATTTTGATGTTCAATTAACGCAGCGACATCAGGGATATTCATGTTTTCGACAAGATTTGGATCATAAGTGTATTGCTTAACAACTTTCCTTTTCATCTGCCACTTCTCAAAGTTTTCTCTACAATCAGGGTGAACAAGAGCACTTACCGGTTGAGATGATGAACTGGAAGCAATTTCCTTTCCTTTTCTTGATTTTGGAGGCATGATTGGAGATGCTTTGAGTGAGAGAGGGAAGATTTTTGACAGTTTAGAGTTTGAGGAATTAGGGTTAGCCGTACCAAAAGGGATGAGAATGAGAGGGAATGCAAGAATGGAATGCTTTGAATGCATGACATTGGATCGGGTCGACCTAACAGGCCCAAATATGGAAAAGTTTACGCAGTAGGTCGACCTAAAGTGAAGCTGGGTCGACCTAACAGAAGTAACAATACAAATAACCAAATTAGGTCGACCTAATTTGTGAGTAGGTCGACGCAACTGGCCCTTTTTGGTTTTTCTAAAGAACCTTCTTATGTAGGTCGACTCAAATACAGGGTAGGTCGACCTAAGTTGCTTTCAATGATGAAAATGCCTTGGAAATGTTTCTATATGATGTATTTTTGTTTTGTCATTTGCTTGAAAGCACAACCATTGTATGTTATGAATGAAATGATGAACACATATACATAAGTATTTGAGAAGAGTAGATAAGAACACATGAAGTCACTATAAGCATGTTAATTGATAGCATATTATAGAATCAATGAAATTTTTGGAAGTGAACAATGTGCATGTTACCGCTTTCTTAATATGTAGGTATTCTGTCTTCATTGTGTGACACCCTCTTGTTAAGTGTCGATCTTTTGGTTTTCAGTCTTCATAGATGACATATCAAGAGAGATATGCCTTCTTTTATGTGTCTTGAACATCCTTTATCAATGGAATCGTCAACTATCAATGATGTCAAGACACTTTTCCTGCAAAATTAATTTAGAGTGGAAGGTCCCCAATCTTCATTGGGTCCTGGATGGTGAGTACACAATTTGTTGCACTTAGGCAACCATTGAAATACTCCTTTAGGAACTAAAATTCTCCTAAATTTGCATTTTTCAATGGTATGTCCCTTTTTGCAACAATAATGACAGGTAATATGATGAGAATATGGAGTTTTGCTAGTTGATACTTTTGGTACAAAAGTGTATTTACTATATAAAGGAGTATACGATCTTTTGAACTTGTTTGGATCAACCGCAAAAGTCACTTTTGGTTGTAGAGCCTTGTCTAACTTGGCTTTTAGATCTCTTACTTCTTTTTGCCAAATGTGACATGTCTCACAACCAAACCATGATGTAGGATCTAATTCAACTTTGTCCTTTTGAATGTCTAGCATAGATTGTTTTAAAGCTTCCATATCCCTTTCGGTTTTCTCAACTTTTGATTCAAGATATGAAAATATTTTCTTATTTGAGGCCAAAAGTTTGAAAGCTTTAATTGCATCTCTATGTAATTCTTCAAAAGCAAGTTTTAGTTGAGAATGAGATACTTTATCTACAAGTTCAGGTTTGAGATGACTTACAGCTTTCTTTTTCTTGTTTTGATGAGCCATGAGACATAGGTTTGCTGATTCTTCTTCATCGCTTGACGAGCTTTCACTAGATGAATCACTTTCCCATGCTATGTAAGCTCTTTTAGATTTGTTATGACCTTTGCTTTGGTTCTTCTCCTTTTCTTTCTTAAGGTATGGACAATCCGGTTTGTAGTGACCGGCTTTCCCACAATTGAAGCAAAGACCTTTGATCTTTCCTTTGTTGTCGTCATCTTGTTTGAACATGTTTGATTGCTTTCTATAGTTGATCAATCCTTTGTCGGAATGTTTTGCTCCATTTTTCTTTAGATATTTGTTGTATCTTCGCACAAACAGTCCCATTTCCTCATCATCGGAGTCTTCGTCATCACTTGTGTCACTATCCTTTGGCTCTCGTTTTGAGGTCTTGGAGCTCGAAGCTTTTAGAGCTATTGACTTCTTCTCTACCTCTTTCTCCATGTTCTTTTCTTTCTTTGTCCTCTTCTCATGCATGTCAAGGCATTTAAGATGCTGTTCATGTTCCTCTAGTTTACCAAAGAGAGTGGTAATGTCTAAAGTGTTGAGATCATTTGCTTCCTTAATTGCTGTAACTTTGGGCTGCCATTCCCTGTTCAAACACCTTAAGATTTTGTTAGTAGCAACTGCATTGGAAACCGGTCTATCAAGAGAATTTAATCGATTTTTCAGGTGAACGAATCTTTTCTGCATGCTTTCGATGGTTTCACCATCTTCCATGTGGAAAAGTTCGAACTCTTGAGTTAACGTATTGATCCTAGCTAGTTTGACATCATCCGTTCCCTCGTGGGCAACTTGCAATGTGTCCCACATAGCTTTAGCTGATCTACAATGGGAAACGCGATAGTATTCATCAACTCCTAGAGCTGAGATTAGAATGTTTCTCGCTTTCCAATCGTATGCATATTTCTTTTCATCTTCAGCATTCCAAGTATCTTCTGGTTTTGGAACAACTGCATCAGCTGCATTTGTCATAGTGATCTGAAATGGACCATTGACAATAGCTGTCCAGATGTTCCTATCAATTGCATTGATATGGACACACATACAATCCTTCCAATAGCCGTAGTTTTCTCCGTTGAAAACTGGAGCTCTATTATGAGCCCCTTTAGGTCCAGAAGCCATCTTTCCAATAAGTGTTTCACGTAGCACGGAATAAACCAGAGCTCTTGATGCCACTTGTTAGACGCTGGCCTAAGGATCTAGAGGGGGGGTGAATAGATCTCTCTAAGTTTTTAAGGATTTTTCTACTGACTCGAGCGAAAGCGGTTCTGAATCGACTTGCGTCTATTCTGGACCGCTATTGCAAAGATCGTACGTGTTTCAAAACCAAAGAATAAGTGGAATTGATGGTGAAGTAATATGATAGCTAACCAATACGTTTAACAACTGAAATCCAATTAACTTCTAGATTGACAACTTTGATTTGCAATGCAGTAAGATTGGATCAAGCAAAAACACAAACACTTGGTGCTTATAACCAATTATGAACAGAAAGTAAAAGAGAAAGTAAAAGCGACAAGAACACGATATTTGTTTAGGCAGTTCGTCGATCGTCCTCGCTACGACTACGTCTGCCCCCAATTCCAAATTGAAATTGGGTAATCTTTCATTAATGTTGAAAGTAGTATATACAAAGAAGATAACAAAGCGATAAACGATGAACCAATTATGTCGATCCTTTGAATCTTCTTCCCCCTTAATCTTGAGCCAGATCAAGGTTATCCAAGAGCTTCACTTTGATCCCTTTCTGCAGTGTCTTCAATTCCCTCGAACCCTTGTTCTTCAATCTTCAATTCCCTCGAACCCTAGTTCTTCAATCTTCACACTCAGCCGGATCCTCGATGAAGCCTCTTGATAAAAACCCCCAAGAACCACCCGTCGTGGAGGACAAAACCCGCAGATTTTATTCACCAACAAACCCCACAGACCTTCACCCACTAGGAATCTTCAATTCCGTTCCATGGACGTTATCGAACTCATCACTAACCCGCAACGCAAGAATGATTATGTGTAATTGTGTTGGAGATGATGAAGAACGAAGATGAGAAGCGTTTGTGTATCTTTCAGTCGTTGGTGTTGATTGAATAATTACCCTTGCACAATATATATGATTGCATAACAGTTAGAACCAAGAAAAACTGATTTTTGAACTTTCTTGATCAGTTAGGTCGACCACTTGTAGTGCTTAGGTCGACCTAACAGAGCTTGCAGAATTTTTCTCCCAGTTAGGTCGACCTGTTGAAGGAGTAGGTCGACCAGAATCCTTTTCTGATGCATTCTGGAGACTTTTTCACAGATCAGGTCGACCTAGTTGCCATGTAGGTCGACCTAACAGACTGATGTGAAGATTTCTTCATTTTGAGTCGACCTAAATGGTCTGTGAGTCGACCTAGCAGAGGTATATGGATTTTCCTTCATTTTAGGTCGACCTAGGTTGATAGTAGGTCGACCTAACTGCTGATTTTCTGCATTTTTCATGTCCAGCTTGTGTTGAGTCGACTTATATGCCAAGTGGATCACCTTGTGCTTGCTTTCATGAGTGATCAAATTTCTCCTTGTTATTTGAATGCTCATTTGAGTTTGCCATAAATCAAAAACATCTTTGAGTGTAATCTTGTATTCACATCCAGGTCTCTCCACTTTTGAGCATACTCCTTGAAACTTTCCTTCGGCCCCATAGACCTACTTCGTAGTTGCATACGGGTTGGCGCAAGGTCAGCATTGTATTGGTATTGCACATAGAAAGCAGTTGCCAAATCTTCCCATGTATGGATGTTGGTACCCTCCAGTTGATAGTACCATTCGAGTTGTGTTCCAGATAAGCTTTCTTGAAAGAAATGGATCCAGAGTTTCTTATCTGCAGTATGAGGCTGAATCTTCCTTACATAAGACCTAAAGTGTAGTTTAGGACAGGAGACTCCATCATACTTAGCAAAGGTTGGAGTCTTGAATTTCGGAGGAATAACAACCCCTGAGATGAGTCCTAGTTCTTCAAAGTCTAGCCCGGGTACCTTCTGAATTTCCATGGCTTTCATATGTTCCTCCAGCAACTTGTATTTGTCATCTGGATGTTCATCCTCATGGTGATAGTCTTATTCTTCTTCAGAGGGCTTGGCAGAATCATGGTTGCTTTTCGCATTAGTTTTGACACTAGCATCATCATCTTGTTCATCATCGTCACTGTCTTCAGAGACTTCGGCTTCCTTGAGTTGCAAGATCGGTCTAAGCTTTTTCCTCAGAGGCTTCTTGCCCCTCTTATTCTTCTTTTTGGTCAGCATGGCTTTCAGCTCTTCTTGCCCCTTGGACAAATTCAGAATCAAGGCTTGGAATTCAGCGTTTTGAGCTTGGAGATCCTTAACTGATTGTTCGAGATTCATGATGCTGAAATAAACAGCAAGGAAGGATGAGAGACCTATTGTAAGAAACCTGTTATGCGATGTTATGAATGTAGATGCAATGTTTTCAAGGATCTTTAAGGAATATAGTTATCACATTTAGAGAATGATTTGGTCGCATCTTTGTTCGAGGAAATCTGATTCTTGGATGTTCTTCTTTAGGAAACAAGTTCACCATATCCAGTGGGTCATAGCCTCTAATTCGGGATACTTCTGAATTTGAAGGTACATGGCTAGAGAAAATAAATCCTCTTGCCCCTTGGTATGTGCTAAGCCTTTGAATTGGAAGGTATGTGGCTAGAGGAAAATAAATCCTCTTGCCCCTTGATTGGGAAATGAGTCCTTGATAGGAGTCCCCGAAATTGTGCGCCCTAAATCCCTAAGATCCTTGAAAAGGTTAGTTAAATCATGTTATGCTTATGATGTCATGATGTCATGCGAATGCAGTTCATTAGGCACATTGTGAGATAGCAAAGGCAAACAAGTCTTTTAACAAAACCTGCACGGAAACAAAGGTTAGTAGCAAACACAAACAAGTCACACAAGTCACACAATTTCCTTAGGCTCGGCTTGCATGGAGTTTAGATCATGTGAGATACCCTTCCCCAAAGGTATTTCTAAGGATAAAGATGATCCTAAGACCCATATGGTGATCACTGCTCCCATGCCTAATCATGACAAGGCTGATTAATGTCTATAAGGATGGACTATTGGCTCATTAGCTTTACTTTCATTTGCAATTTCTATCCTGTTTGTTTAAACATTCGACATATGATAGACATTATTTGTTTTAATAATCATCATCAGTGCATTGCATATGTTTGTCTTGAATAAATTATTTTGCTGTCACTCATTTAAACTGTTTCTTTACTTTTCTTTGTTTTGTGAAATTCAACTCCTGCAAAGTTGTATGCCTTTTGAGAGAGGACGACGAAAATGATACCTTAACCTCATACAATATGCTTTCAAACAGACTATGCTGACGATGTACATACATTGTTTCAATTCCTAAATAGTGGAGATATAAGGATGTTAATCCCTCGTCAACCCTTTGAGCCTAAGGTGTAGGAGTTTTCTTTCACGTGCAAATTGAAACCCTTTAATCATAACCTGGGGAAGGGTAGTTACTCAGTTAACTCATTTGTACTAGCCGTTGTTTACACAAATAATGATGGGTCCTCGTAACCATTAAGTCAGACAGTCAATATCCACCAAAAAGAAAAAGATGTTAAGTCAAAACCTATGAAGGAGACTTATCAAAAATCAAAACATCCCGCTGACTGTAATCTCAAAATAAACAGTTCAGACAAAAGTTAGGGATAATAAAGTTAAAAAACCAAAAGAGGTTGTTATAAATCCTCGAAGAAAAAAAATATTACAAAAAAAGGATGATTGTCTGTCCAAATAGACTTACAACGCCTTAACCATCATCAAATGTCAGTGGTATGACTTCAAGACCTGCTAGAACTTAAATGAAAAGTTAACTGAGCATAGGATCAAAGAATATCACGAAGATTGGTTTGGATACAAATAAACTTTGAGCCATTATCCTTTGTTTCTTAAAACCGTGAACCAAGCAACGTTACAACCAACCATTGAAAGTCCTAACTGAAGCATGGTTAGTTCGAAAGCATATTGTCACCAAAAAGGTATCCTGACTCCTTAAGGTTTACCAAAAATGCTGAGTTGATATTTCATTTTTACAAACATCACATTTTTACAAATATCACACTTTTACATCTCATGTTTTAATGTTTTTCAAAAACTCAAGACAGATATATGCATTACATCTCATGAATTCATTATTAAACATATTCTGCTACATAATTTTAAATGTTAGCAACAGGAAGAACCTGCACAGGGTACGACTAATGACTAACAGTTATCCCGACAGACAAGATCACTCCAGAAGCAATGTATACAAGGGGCATGACATGCTTTGTCTAATCAATCTGGGCCAATTAAGTCAAGATTCCAAGAATCTCTCAAGAATGCCAAACAATCAGGGGCGGGCATCCAAGTGGGTCTAAAGCTACCTCTCGATCAGTCAGGGGCATCATCCTCAGCTTATGACTACTAGGGGCAGGTCACCCATAATATATATCTCAGAAGGTCCTCACAAGGAGAATCTCTCCAGAGTCCCTACTGGCAGGGGCAAAGCTAGGAAAGGCATGTTTGACACTTCGATCAATGCTCATTGGTGTATCCCAATCAACAAAAGCCCAGGAATGGAAGTTACTATAAACATTGGGGGCAATGTTCAAGGCACCCATGTCTTCCCACGGAGTCGGTTTCAAAAGATCATATCCCCACAAAGTAATCTTCAAGTAGATATCTTCAATCCCTCCTCCAACAGGGTCTATTCATCTTTCTTATCCCCAGTCAGGGTGCATCAAAGATCGATCTTTCAAATTACTTCTTTCCCCAAGCAGAAGTCAAAAGTCCCCAGCTAAGCATCCTCGAGCATGAAGCGGGAGTTCCTATTCTCTACAAACAGTAAGGGATTTATTTTCTCCCCCAGACACTGCTATAATTTACTGTCGCCAATAACGAAATTTTGCATCCATACATCATATACCTCACGGCATATGCATAACACTCTCATTCATTTCAAAAAGTTTACAATAAATGCATCACTACATTGCATAAAATTAATGTTGCTTTTTCAGTCTATTCCTACAAATCAAGTGAACATTATCTTCTAGATATAGTGCAAAGATAATCAAGTCAACGATTTAATTCTGACACTCATTCAAGACAGAGATCTAGTTCTGACACTTAATTTTGGATATCTTCCAGAGATAGTTCAGAGATAACCAAGACAGAGATTTAATTCTGATACTTAATTTTGGATATCTTCCAGAAATAGTTCAGAGATAATTAAGATAGAGATTTAATTCTGATACTTAATTTTAGATATCATCCAGAGATAGTTCAAAGATAATCAAGACAAAGATTTAGTTCTGATACTTAATTTTGGATATCTTCCAAAGATAGTTCAGAAATAATCAAGGTAGAGATTTAGTTCTGATACTTTGCTCCAGGTATTCTCCAGAGATAGTTCAGAGATAATCAAGATAATTATTTAGTTCCAATATTTAGTTTCAGGTATTCTCCAGAGATAATCAAGACAGAGATTTAGTTCTGATACTTAGTTCCGGGTACTCTCCAGAGATAGTTCAGAGATAATCAAGAGACATTCAAAGATCTAATTCTATCATCACGAACGGTGTAGACACGGTCACCCTTCCAAGGTCAAATTCATTTACTACGAATGGTGCTGACATGATTAACATTCAAAGATCTAATTCTATCATCACGAGCGGTGTAGACACGATCATCTTTCCAAGATCTAATTCAGTTACTACGAATGGTGCTAACACGATCAATCTCCAACAAATACTTCTCAACACAAAGGATCCAGTCTAACGTACGACTCATCCTAGGATACAACCTGACGTACGGTGTATTCTGACAACTATCAACACAGGGGACCCGGTCTAACGTACGACCCATCCTTGAGCCTAACGTACGACTTTTCCAAACATTTAACAGTGCAAACCGGACCCAGTCTAGCGTATGACTCATCCTAAAAGTATAACCTAACGTACGGCTTACTTTGACACTTATCAATACAGTGGATTCAGTCTAACTTACGACTCATCCTAATTATATCCTTGAGATACAGTCTAACGTACGATGTATTTTGACTCTCAAGTCTATCAAGCTAGATGGCATCTTTAAGCCCATCTCAATCAATTCTCTCAATAACTTGGTGGCATCTTTAAGCCTATCTCCAAAAAAATCCTTGCATCATCAAGGTTAAATTTCTAGGTATTCTAGTGTTCAATCTTCTTCCACCTTCAGATTCCGACTGGCATACCAGCCAACCTACATCCTCAGGTTTAAGAAAATTGAACAGGGGCAGCTGTCATACCCCAAAATTTTCCCGCCAAATTTTCATATTCAAACTCATCTAAATGCCAAAAGCTCAATACTTGACTGAATGAGTGTTGTCCCAAACAACAACCCTCCAACTAGGGTTTTGATCTTCTCAAGGAGAAATCAACTTCTGATACCTCAAATGGACTCCATGACCTATCTTATGATTCAAAGAATCTCTATGACAAAATTTAGGCTTCAATTCCAAAGATTGCTCAGTCAACTGCTCAAATGGTCAACAGTCGACCAATTGGACCTAAAAGTCAACTATGGTCAAATTACAGTTAAAACTCCTGATTTTTTGACAATATCCTAATTTTGAAGTATCATTCATCATTTGATCAAGGATTGATCATGATTCATCAAGGAAAGTTTAGAAATCAACAAAACCTAAAGTTTCTAAATTAGGGTTTTTTAACCTAAAAGTCAATTGAACTTTGACCAGCCATAACTTTCACATGGAACATCAGAAATTTCCCATCCGAAGCTCATTTTGAAGGAAATCAAATTCCCTACAACTTTGTCACTCACATGCCAAGGCTAGAAATGCTTCAGTTGAGAGGTACGGATCAAAGGATTATAGGTCCTTTTTGAAAGTCAACCAAAAGCAATTTTTTGTCAAAGCCCATATCATCAAGATAAAATCTCCAAATGCAAAAAAGGTTCCAAAGTGGCTTATAGAGGACATCTCGAGGTTTCCAAAAAGTTCTAGAATTCTACCATATCTTAAAAATTGAGGGAGATATGCCTTGTAAAAGTTTGACAAATTTGAGTAAAAAAATGTGAAGTAAATAAGGTCCAAAAGGAGTTTTCTTGCAAATGGGCCCAACTTTTTATGATCCAATCTTATTCCTCACGTTATCAAAGAGGTTCATATCCAAAGCCACGAATTATTGATTAATATTTTATTTTTTATTGAATTTAATTCATTAAAAATACAATATAAATCACATAGTTAAGAGAAAAAATAAAAGATTTGATTTGCATTTTTGTTTCAATCGTAATCAATCATCAAAATATATATTATTTGATACCAAATTTATACAAGATATTGGTGAGAAAAGATTAAGATTTGACACATTTAGTAAGTTTTACAAATCAAATTTCTAACAAATTGCAATGATTGGATTCGGTGGGATTTGGCCAAGTTTTTTTGACCTAAATGCTCCTATATATATTTACAATACACTCAGCATTGGGGGGAACGAAAGTTGGAAGAGAGAGCAAACCCTAAAGCTTTCAAGAAACTCAAAAAACTCAATCAAGAAGAAACTCCTTCCACAACCACTTTCAATTCCTCCTAGTTGTTCCATTCCACTCCTGAGGTGCAAGAAGGTAAGGATACACTGGTAGGTAAGGCTTATAATGCCCAAAGTATTCATCTTATGTTCATCATGTTCATAACTTTTAGGATTTTCGTGTTTGACCTTCTAGCATGTTTCAATTCCAACTAATCACTTGTATGAGTTCCTTTTAGGTTTATCAAAATCATTCTCTCTCTTTTTTTTCTTTTTTTTTCTTTTTATTAATTTGTTTAAATTATTTTGCATTAAAATCAATTATTAAAAATACAAAAAAAATAGGTTTAGGTTATAATTAGTTAAATAATTTTAATTAATTTATTAATCTAACTTTGGTTTGATTTTAATTAACTTTAATTTAATTAAATTAATAATGACAATTTAGACTTAGGATTATTTTCACCTATTTTTAAACTCTAATTTAAACTCGCGATTCTCTTCTCATCTCCAAACTCGAGTGATTGTCGCATGATTGTTCGTTGTTATCTAATTATTTATTTATTTGTTTATTTAAATTCTAGAACATGTATAGGTCGCCAATTTTTGGGATGTAATAGTAATTAGGACTTTTAATTTCCGCCTTTACTTTCCGCACATCCCCCGACAGGTTTTTATTGTAATCCCACATCCCGAAGCCTTGTAATAGCGTAGGAGATTTATGTTTCCGCACTTTATTTTTATGCATGATACTAACTGCATGGTTAGTAAATAGGGAGTGCAAGATCAATTGACATAGTTCACTAATTAAAAGATAAAACATCTGAATTAACCACGTGATTGATGCACGCACACACCTTTAGGGTAACCTTTTTTGTTGCCTTGTTGCCTGTTGCCTTTTGATTACGATTCTGAAATAGTCAAGTCCCTCGATTCTGAGGATACCTAAGCAAAACAAATGTTACTCTCAGTTCATCATCAAATGATCTTGTCCCTCAAAGTTGCCTTGTAAATGATGATTGTCCCATTGCTAAGGTATCCTCGCCTGTTGCCTGAATGACTATTCTATCCTTCCCTAAAGACTACCTACCCTCTATATGGTAGGGACAATTATATGGCAAATGATACTTTTCTCGATGACCCTTTACATCCAATGAAAGGACTACCTGCCCTCTTTATGGTATGGATACCCCTCTCCCATTAAAGTCTAAAAGAACATAAATTTTAAACTTAGGGTAGGTGCTCCTGATTGCTTGCTCTATTCAAATTCAAATTCAAATCAAAATCTTTTCCCACTTCTTTTCAAAATCAAATTATAAAAGACTACGCTTATTTACAAGCTAAAGTTCTTATTCAAATTCCTTTTACTATTCACACACTATACTTCAAACATTTTGAAAATAAAAGTGAGCTAAGAAATTAAGAGCCCGTGGATAACCATGGATACAAAGGGTGCTTACACCTTCCCTTTGTATAAATTACCCCCCGAACTCAAAGTCTTTTAAAAGGTCTTTTTCTGTTCTTGAAGCCTTTCTAAATTGGATAAAATAAAAGTCGGTGGCAACTCTTGCTATCCGCAACATCATGAGAAGTTGTTATCCAAGAGGCCTTTGATCCTTGATCCTGATTTCTGCTGCATTTGCATCATCATTAACATTTTGCATCCATGCACATGCATCCATGGTTACCAAGACTCTTACATTCTTCCTCTTTATCAGACCAGGCAAGATGATTCTTTGACACCGATATTTGACAATAACCAACAGACAAAGAATCATGGGGGAATTACGAACAATATCAGTTATTATCAAACAAACCCATGCCTCCTCATGGGGGCACCTTCCACCAATGGAGCCTAAAGACTTTGTGTTTGTCAGAGAACATTTCATTTACATCATAATAAGGCCAATCTTGTCATTGTTTAGATTTCTCAAGCATTTTCAATTGTATTACTTTTGTTGTTATCAAGTATTATTCATTGTAAGAAACTAATTTTGTTTGAATAAATAAAAATAGTGTAATATACATGGTTTTCTCAAATCATTTCATTTTTGTCATTATGCTTATTGATATTCAACTCATTTGACTAAAGCAACCAAAAAAGGAGAATGATGAAAATAAAAAATACATGAACTACTAACTGTATGCTTTTGAAACAAAGATCCTGCTGACGATGTACAGGCATTGTTTCAATTCCTAAACACTAGAGTTATAAGGGAGTGAAACCCTCGTCAACCCCTTTGAGCCTAAGGAGTAGAAGTTTCTTTTCAAATATACAAAACCCTCAATCTTAACCGGGGGCAGGGTAGTCTTCAGTTAGTGCGACCGAGCGCTCAACTTTCAGGTATTCCATCAGAGGATCAACCATATTCCATCTATCACAACAAAAGAAGAAGAGCACAATCCACAATGGATAATTCTCATTCACTAAGAATAAGGCAGTCACAACCTTTTCATCAAGTCAATCAAAAAAGTCTTACAACTTGTTCCCGAACGAGACAAAAAAAGAAGCAAAAGAAAATTATCAAAAAAATATATAAACAATAGCCCGCTAAGTCAAAAAAAAAGCTCGAAAGCAAATGACTTAGGCAAAAATTAGGGCATACCCCGCTGGACAATGAAAACCAAAATCAAAAGAAACTTTTTGTCCAGGCAAAAATTAGGGAAAGCAAAAGACAAAGAAAAAGAAAAATCCTCCAAGGGACAAGTTTTTATGACCATCAACAAAAAGCACCAAAGGGTGACTGCCACCTCCATCAAAGCCATAAAAGGATCGCAATCCATCACAATCCTTCCTGAAAGGCGAACACTCGTGTCGAACTAGTTGAACGTAGGACTGGAGAACATCACGAAGAAGGGTGGGTTAAGAAGAACTTGAGCCTTTATCCTTTGTTTCTTAAACCGTGAACCCGGCCACGTTTAACCCTCAAAAGTCCTAATTGAAGCAGGGCTCGTTCCGAAAGCATACAAATTGTAAAATCATGTCAAAACTGTCTCCTAATGTTTCTTGTCACTTGTGTTAGTATCAGTACATCATTTTGACAAATAAAAACTTTTCTTTTGAGATTAACATGTGCATTGCATTCTCATTATCTTTTTCAAAACAGAATTGTCTCTAATCAGAAAGTAAGTACTTGATACCAAGGAAAGTTCAACATTGGAATTCCATCGAGTAATCTTACAAAGGCAAAGGTTGGTCATCCACAAAGCAAATACCTGAAGCATCCATCTGGTGAAATAGTTCATGTCAATCTAGGGCATTCATCCCATGATCAACACTAGGGAAGACCATTGCCAATCTCCATTATTCAAGCACACCAGAATTCCATCTAAAGAGATCCTAAAGGCTGGGGAAAGCTAGCAACAATTCATTTCTTCATCTTCAATCAAGTTTCAGATATCGAGACAGGTGTCGAGGAGTCGAGCCAAACACCTTACCTTCACAAATTCTATCCTTCAAGCAACAACCTTCCTGCAAGGAACCCTCCATTCACTCCTAGTATCACGGAAACAAATCATTCCATTCATAGTCATACAAGAATCATACATATCATTGCATTATCATTGGCATTTCTCCCACATAACCCAATCATCAATAAAGCAGGGGCATCCACCCTACCTTGATTCTCAAGCAGAGTTTCAGAACTCCATCTAATCTATTCTCCACAAAAGCAGAAACCCTGAACAATCAATCAGTACACTGCATATAGAACTAATTGCATTGCATCTCCAAAAGTGCATAAAAAAATCAAACATTGTATATGAAGAATAAGCCAAGTTACTCATCAGATGAGGTCCCTACAAGCATTAGACTAATATTCCACTAGATCACTCAGAGTTACCATTGTGGTGTCATCTCCCAAAGTCAATCATGTTCATCTTTCTTCAACCCAGAGTTGACGGTTATCTCCTGTTCAATCCAGAATTGATTCTTTTTCCCACTCAACCCAGAGTTGACGATTATCTTTTATTTTCCTTTCCCACTCAACCCAGAGTTGGAGGTCATCATTTCTCTTTCCCTCTCAACCCAGAGTTGACGGATATTCCTTATAGTTTTTTTTCCCACTCAACCCAGAGTTGACAATCATCTTTTCTCCTTTTCCTCTCAACCCAAAGTTGACGGTTAATTTTTCTCCTCTCCCACTCAACTCAGAGTTGACGGTCATCTTTTGTTCAACCTAGAGTTGACTTCCTTTGATTTGTCTTTTCCCACTCAACCCAGAGTTGACGATTAACTTTTATCCTTTCCCACTCAACCCAGAGTTGACGGTCATCTTTTTCTCTTTCCCACTCAGCCCAGAGTTGACGGTTATGTCTTGCTTTTACTAACTCAACCCAGAGTTAACGGTTATCTCTTGTCTTTACCACTCAACCCGGAGTTGACGGTTATCTTCTTTCTTCCCCACTCAACCCAGAGTTGACGGTTACCTCTTGTTCAATTCCCTGTTGATCTCTTTTCCCACTCAACCCAGAGTTAACAGTTATCTTTTGTCTTTCCCACTCAACCCAGAGTTGACGGTCGCTTTTCATTCAATTCAGAATTGATTTCTCTTTTTTCCCTCTCAACCCAGAGTTGACGGTTATCTTTTATTCAATCCAGAATTGATTTCTTCTTTTCCCTCACAACCCAGAGTTGACGGTCATCCTTTGTTTAATCCAGAATTGACTTTTCCTGTTCTCACTCAACTCAGAGTTGACGGTTATCTTTTATTCAACCCAGAGTTGATCCTTCCCTTTTCCCAATCAACCCAGAGTTGACGATTATCCTTTATCTTTCCCTTAACCCAGAGTTGACGGTTACCCTTATTTCAACCCAGAGTTGATCCCTTCCTTTCCCCTCTCAACCCAGAGTTGACGGTTATCCCTTGATAATTTCTCTTCCCACTCAACCCAGAGTTGACGGTTATCGTTTGACCTTTCCCAATCAACCCAGAGGTTACGGTCATTCCTAATTATTCATCTTTTTTCTTTTAACCCATAGTCATTATCCAATTCCTTGTTAAGTCCATAGTTGATCTTCTTTCTTTCTTAACCCCGAGTTGATGCCTATATCTTGTGTTACCTCTTATCCAACCCAGAGTTGACTTTTCTTTTTTTGACTCAGAGTTGATACTTTCTTCCCCAGTGGAATTAACATCCTTTATCCCCAGCGAATCCCATCTTTTATCAGGCAAATTTTCAGGTTCTCTTGATATTTAATCTTCTTCTACCTTGAATGATCGAAAGGCTAGCGCCAATCTCACCTTCAGGTTTAAGACGATTAAATAGGGGCAGCTGTTGCACCCTAAAATCTGTCCATCTAATTATTCTTAATTGGCTTACATATCTCATTCATTTACATCTTAGGTCATCAATAAAATCATGCATCATTAAACAACCATTGACATTGGAATCAGAGATCTTGAATTATTAAAGTTTTAGTGTTTCTATACTTCGAGACTAATTCATCTTCAAAGGTTCTTCAAAGTGTTGTTGTGGAATTGATAATATATAAGCGTTATTCTTTCAATCGTTTGTTGCTTGTCAAGGATGTTAAACCATCAATACAATGCATTCACAAACAGCTATATCTAACAAGCCCACTGTTTTAAACCTGTCCTGCAAATTCCCTAATCATTTTCTAACAACATAAACTACCTTTCAAGTATTGTAACTGACCCAACCATTTCCCACTAAATTTCTAAATAATTATCTGTTTTTTCTAACTATAACAACCACTTAACAGAACTGTAACTACCTGCCAGCTTAATAACAGAATTATAACAATCTCATAAGAAACTTAAAACAGAATTCCTAACCATATTCATAACCTAACTGAATCCTAACAGATTTTTTCTAACAGTTAACAAACTATTAACAGAATTTTCCAACTTCCAAACAGAAACTAACAGAGTAACAGAAATTGGAGTTGGAACTAACCTCTATATAACAGACCACCCTTCATTCATCATTGGTTTCTTCGACCATTCTTTCTCTGAGCAGAGCCACTTTTCTCTCCACCATTCTTCACATTCACCCTTCAAGCTTCACCATTTTTTCTCACCTTCATTCATCATCATCTTCATCTCTTCTCTCTGCTCCATTCACCATTCTCCCTCCCAATTCATCATTCACCAAGACATTCTTCACCCCTCTCTCGATTCAATCTTCATCACCATCTTCACTGCCTTGAACCATTCCTTTTCTTCATCCTTCATCCACCACTCTGCTTCTTCAGTACTTCTTCAACCTCCATCGCATCACCTTCATCACATCATCAATAATAACACATCCCGGCTTCACCTGCAACAACAGCGTGTTCATCACCAATCGACATCGCAAACAGAGTCGTGAAATAACACGCATCAGAAAACGAAAAAGAAGTACACGAAGGTGAATCAAAGAAGATGAATTAAAGGACACCAAGGCGTATCTGAGCGAGTTCCTCTGTTGAAGGTGTACCGGAAAATCTTCGGTAGTTTCGAACCGGAGCCGAGAAAGAGAGATCGAGAGGGAGCAAGATTGAGTCTATTGAGAGAAGGTTCTAACGAAACGAGAGACCGTGATCGGCACGACGACGAAGAGAGGAGTAGTCCGAGAGCTTCGTTGGAGAAGAAGATTGAGAGACTGATCGGAGAAGACGATTCTGTGCGCCGCTTTCGTTTTCCCGAGAGAGAAGAGGTCCTCGCTTCAGAGAATTCCAATCGTCACATTTCACAGAGTAACCCTAATTCCTTTTCGTTTTATTATTTTTTTTAATTAATGTTATTAATGTGATTAATCAATAGGTATAATTGGAGTATAATATAAGGTTTAATTTCTGATTAATTGATTTAAATTTCTTAATTAACAGAATCTTATTAATTCTGAATTGAAATAAAAATCTGAATGCTACAACCATTGGGCCAAATTGTTAGATTCACCCCCTTTGGCCCATTGCTCTTGTTTGGAAATCTGTAACAATAATTCTTGATGGGCCAGCAACATCTTGATGGGCCCTGCGCCCTTACCATTACTGAGTGCACCTCCCATAGGCCCGTCTTCTTTTTGACCATAGAATCTGAACAAAAACATTGCTGGGCCAACACCCTGGGCCCAGCGCCTGCTAATCACACCATTGTTTTCGATTCGCACCCCCTGGTTCTATCATTTTTTCTAGGTTACTTAGATTTTTTCATGTTTTTTTTAGTGAATAAAAAGATAATTTTTTCTATTAATTTTGAGACTTTAACACATATTTTGTCATATAAAAATGGTCATAAAAATATTAGTTTAGGCTATCTCTTTTCATTCTTCTTTTGGTTAATTAGAATTCAATTTCCTTCATAAAAACCATATAAAAATAGTAGTATTTTATTTCATTTTTGTACTATATTTTTGACTTGATATTTCATGCTTATCTGTGATTTTGTACCATTGCGCCATTCTCAATTTTTGCCTCTAATGTGACTTTATTCTCATGTCTCTTTAATTCCTAATTTTAGATAGAAACCATGATAACATTAGGATCTAGAAATTCCCTTTTAAACACTTAGGCTAGTTACTTCATTTTAGGCTAGTTTTCTTTTCCTTTTTCTTTTCAACTTTAAAACATTTAATAAAGGAAGAGGCGTATCACACTTCATTAAAAGTGAGAGAGAAATGAGTGGGATTTATTCCCTAATCTGTTTCTCAATCACTTAGTGGGAGAGAAATGAGTGGGATTTATTCCCTAATCTGTTTCTCAATCACTATATGGTGGGAGAGAAATGAGTGGGATTCATTCCCTAATCTATTTCTCTACCAATATACACTCTTATGTGATTCAACTCGCAGATTAATTCCCCTTAAAATCACCAATCAAAAACACTCAAAATACTTAATAAAGGTTCAAAGTAAAACAAAGTAACGAAGTGGTGCGAAGCCTTGTATTGGGTTTTGTTCATCATGAAGTTACATAAAAAACACAAACCAATCTTATATCTTCTCTCTCTCTCTCTCTCTCTCTCTCTCTCTCTCTCCTTCAGGGCATTCTTTCCCTTAATCGGATATGTTGCTTCCTTTCGATCGCAGACAGGTAACGCATAAGACTCCACTCATCGAGCTGCTATCCTAATGCTAGATTGTGAATGTAACTTCGTCCATTAAAAAACACAAAAACAAACAAAAACATGTGAGCCAAACTACGGCGCAGTGATTCCTGAAAAGGATACGTAGGTATTAGCTCGCGGGGCCTAAGCGAGCACAACTATTTATAAACCTTATTTTCCCCGTGTTTCTTCTTCTTTATTTTACATGCATTCCCTTTGAATTGAGCTTTAGATTTATAGATTAACACACCCTTAGAATAGAACAAACATAAGTGGATCCTGTGGAGTACCACAGACGTGAGGGGTGCTAATACCTTCCCCTTGCGTAACCGACTTCTTACCCGATCTTTGGTCGCAAGACCTTCTCTTATCCTTTCCTTATTCCAGGTTTTCTGATATTCCTTTCCCTCGATGGGATAAATATATTAGTGGCGACTTTGTTTATGATTTCGCGAGAATGCGCCAAGCACCAAGGAGAATCTGGAAAAAACTAAAATATAATTAAGCCGACAAATAAAAACAACAATTATAAGGATAATTGTGGAAGTAATAAAAGTAAAAGTTACCCCATAACCATAACAGTTAAAAATAAGATAGAACTTTGAGGAAGTTTGTATGTAAAAAACTTTAACATGGGGTTACGTTCTTTTCCTCATGTTACAATATTTGAGTTACATATTTTTATTTTTTTTAAAAACAAAAATTAATTTGAAAAGATAAAACAATCAGACTAATATCACTTTATATCTATTGTTATAGAATAAGAGAGATCATGTAAAAAATTAGAAGAGTAAATAACACAAAAGAAAGAAAAAAAATGAAGATAGTGAATCAAGTGTTGATGATTAAGAATGTCTATTTCTCTTGTCTGATATATCTCTCTCTCAAATTTCTTTTAAAATGTTTCTCTCAACAACAACAAATAAGAAAACTTTAACAGGATAGACTGGTGGAAGACGATGCAGGATGGACCAAGGTGAAGGGGAATCAAAGGGAGAGGAGAAACAGTGGAAAATGGGAAGCAGAATCGTCAAATAGGAAAATGGACGAAGGTCAATCGATATATTTTTTCATAACGACTTTTGACGAAAGTTTGGGAGCAAAGGATTTGTACGGGGCGCTAAAGGAATTAGGGGATATAGATGAAGTGTTTATTCCATTTAAAAGGGATAAACGAGGTAACAAGTATGGTTTTGTTCGGTTCTTTAACGTTAAAGACGCGAGGGTGTTGGCTTCTCGGTGGGATAGCACCTTCATTGAGGGAAGGAAACTGTTTGCGAACATCCCAAGGTTTCATAGAGCGTAAGTTAGAGATTCAAGGAGAGAGAATGTTCGGAGTAAAGTTGGCGTCTTCAAGAATGTTCATCGTAAGGATCAAGATGTGAAGAAGAGGCCTTTTGGTGTCAGAAACAATCGTTCGTATGCAGAGGTTTTACATGGTAGCAGAGGTTCCAACTTTTTGGCTGAAGGGTTGAAACAACCATTAGCCCATCTGACGTTCAATCTAACGAAGGAGGAGATTGGTAGGTTTCATAAGGCATTCACGGGAGTGGTGTTTATGCCTGGATTATCGTACAGAATGCAAGACATTTTCCATGTTGAAGGATACTTTAACGTCAAGGTGACTCCCTTGGGAGCTAACCTTTGTTTGTTAGAGGAACAGGTAGATGGAGAACTGCAGGCTTTGATCGGCGAGGCTAAGTCTTGGATTGCACAATGGTTTAAAGAAGTTAGAAGATGGCAACCGATAGACGTGGATCCTGAGAGAACAATGTGGATTAGGTTTTTTGGGATTCCCTGTCAGGCTTGGAATATCAGATATTTTGAGTTTCTTACTTCTACTATCGGCTCCTTCATTTGTTGTGATGACAATATGTCTAAGCACACTAGGATGGATGTGGCACGTTTCATGATCAGAACCAGATGTGCTAATGTGATCGAGGAAGTTCTTAACATCCAAATTGATGGGATTGTTTTCAGGATAAAAATCATGGAAGAACCTCAGGGTCCTACAGAATTACTTTCTGGCAACCGTAAACCTTGTCACATTAGTGATACAGATAGCAGTTTTGGTGATTCAGACTCAGTTCCAGACGGGAAGACGGAGAAAGGAGCTGTTGACACAAATATGGAGGTGTTCAATGTAGTATAGTGGTTATCGAGGAAACGACTTTTGTTGAAGCGGTTCGAGGTGATAGTGTCGAAGATGATGGGACGGATGAAGATATCAGGGAGGATAGGGAGATAGTAGTCTATGAGAAGGAGCATTGCACGCATGATTATTCATTAAAGTTGCTAAATAACTTTTCTGCAGACAAACGCGCTAGTTTGAAACAAGTTTCTTTTGGGGAAGTCAACGATGACCTGAGTTTGAGGGCTATTGAACCTAGTGATTGTGAGGTTTTGATTTCTAGCTCGAACAAGTCCAAGTTTGGTGTGAGTGAATATTTGTTTTTTCCTGAAGGGACCCACGTGGGGTTGGAAAAGGTGGATTGTGGTTTTGGGCCTGAGTTGGGCAATCATGTGGATGATGGCCCATTTAGTTTTGATGAAGCTTGTTTGAAGATCAAGAAAAAAAGGCCCAAAAATAAGAAGACTAAATTGTTAAAGGACATCAACAATTTTGAAGTACCCCAAGCTTCTTATTTTGCCATTCTTCAACCCAAAAGTGGTGTTAGTGGTGTAACTACCAAGTGTCCTCACAAAGCACCTCGAATGTGTGTTCATGTGATTGAAAGTGAAGAGCGTCACAACGAAGAAAAGGGGACTAGCCCTTTTGAAGATAGGCGATTGAATTCCAGTGAAGAGTCCTTTTCAGGCAGAGCGGTGATGTGTTGTGATTCCACAGAGAGGTCTGATATCAACCATGGAAACCATAGATTCTGGGATAACATGGAGACGGAGGTTGGGAGGATAGTGTGGGATACAATTTCCAAATTGGGAATCACTAGCTTGTTGGACAAGTCAAAGTCGATCAAAGCTATTAAATTAATGGAAATTAGAGAAAAAGAAGGAAAGCTCAGAAGGGAGGCGTCTAATCATCAATTCCTATGAATATCTTTTCTTACAACATTAGAGGAGGAGGAGGAAGTAGAGCAAAGAGGAAAATAATTAGCTACAACATTCAATCAGGTAATTTTGATGTCGCTTTTATTCAAGAAACTAAGTTGCAATCTTTGGATAGCATATTTGTAGCAGATCTTTGGGATAATAAGGAGGTTGAATGGACGAGTAGTGGGGCCGAGGGTTCTGCAGGTGGAATGGTGATCCTCTGGAAAAAATACTTTCTGTCGCTTAATTTCAGTTTTAAGGGAGAAGGGTTTGTGGGAGTGAATGCAGATTGGCAAGGTAGAACTTACAATCTGGTCAACATCTATGCTTCTTGTTTTTCTGCTCGAAGGAGATCTATGTGGAGTCAATTGTTGGATTTTAAGAAGAAGTTTGGAGATAATGAGTGGTGTCTAGGGGTGATTTTAATGCTGTTTGCGAAAAGGAGGAGTGCATCGGGCTAAACTCAGGAAACAGGAGTAGGGAGAGTCAGGACTTAAAATCTTTTATTAATGAAATGGTGCTTATTGATGTTCCTTGCGTAGTGGGAAAATTCACTTGGTATAACGGTGCAGGCAATGCCATGAGCAAACTTGACAGATTCTTACTTACGGAGAATATCGTTCTCAATTGGAAAATTTTGGGGCAATGGGTGGGAAAAAGGGATATCTCTGATCACTGTCCCATCTGGTTGAAACCTTGTAGTAAGGATTGGGGGCTTAAACCGTTTAGGTTTAATAACTGTTGGCTCAAGCATAAAGACTTCGGTAAGTTCATCGAGGAAGCATGGAAGCTGCTTACGGTGGAAGGGAGAGGTGACTTTAGATTAATGGAGAAGTTGAAGATGCTGAAGGCTAAACTAAGATGGTGGAATAAGGTTGTTTTTGGATGGATTGACCTTAATGTCGATAAGGCGGTTAAGGAGGTGAATGATTGTGACGCGCTATTGGTTGCACATCTAGGAGGGGATAATTCTATTTTAGTTGAAAAAAAAGCCAAGGTGGTTGAAGTAATATGGGATAACTTAAATATGAAGGAAAGTCTCTTGAGACAAAAGTCGAGACAACAGTGGTTGGCGGAAGGAGATCACAACACTAGGTTTTACCATAACTATGTCAAGGACAGATTTAGGAGGAACCACTTCTCTGTTTTACATACACCTTTTGGTACTGTGGAAGGTGTTCAAGAAGTGAAAAAGGCGGTGAGGAGTCATTTTGCAGCTTTTTTCAAGGAAAGTTGCCCGAACAGACCTAAACTTGAAGGGGTTACATTCAAAAATTTAAATGACAACGATAATAGGTTTCTGGAAGATCGTTTTAGCGAGGAGGAAATCAAGGAAGCAGTTTGGAGTTGTGATGGATTCAAGAGCGTTGGGCCGGATGGCTTTTCTTTTGAATTTTTGAAGAAGAGTTGGGCTTGTATTAAGGATGATATCATACTGTTTGTGAATGATTTCCATGCCAAGGCAAAGCTTACGAAAGGTTGTACAACTTCATTTCTTACGCTGGTCCCGAAGGTGAATAACCCTCAGTCGCTCACGGAGTATAGGCCTATATGCTTGGCTGGCTGTCTTCACAAAATCTTATCAAAACTTCTGGCTACCAGACTGAAGAAGTGCATAGGAAAGTCGATATCGGCCAAACAATCAGCTTATGTCCCAGGCATAAATGTTCTGGATGGGGTATTGGTGGTCAATGAGATACTGGATTTGGCTTCTAGAGAAAAAAGAGTTGTATAGCGTTGAAGGTCGATTATTAGAAAGCGTATGATTCGGTGAGTTGGAATTACTTGAGATTTTGCTTGGACAAGATGGGATTTGGAATTAGGTGGAAGAAGTGGATGGAGGTGTGCGTCTTTAGTAGTTCGATGTCCGTATTAGTAAATGGGAGTGCTACTAAGGATTTTTGCATGGAAAGAGGTTTGCGTCAAGGCGAGCCCTTATCGCCCTTCCTTTTTGTGATAGCGATGGAGGGGTTGAATGGTATTATGAATAAGGCAGTGGAAGTATGAGCTTATGATGGTTTTCGTATCAATGATAAATTATCGTTCATTATGCTTCAGTTTGCCGACGACCCAGTTATTTTGGGAGATGGGAGAACTGAGAACCTTTGGGGGCTGAAAGTTGTATTGAGAGGTTTCGAAAGGGTTTCGGGGCTGAAAGTCAACTTCTTCAAGAGCGAAATTTATGGTATTAACTTGAGCGAGATTAGGTTATCCATGGTTGCCTCGTTTCTCTCTTGCTGTATTGATACGGTTCCATTCAAATTCTTGGGGGTGAAAATCGGTGATAGTCCGAGGAAATCTCACATGTGGAAGGAAGTGGTAAATAATATTGCTAAGAGATTGGCTACTTGGAATAATAAAATCCTGTCTATAGGGGGTAAGGTTGTCTTGATCAATTCTGTCTTAAATTCAATCTCGATATTTTCTTTATCGTTTTACAAATCTCCTGCGTGTGCTGAAAGAAATTAGAAGGATCCAAGCTAATTTCCTGTGGGGAGGTTCGGATTCGAAGAAAACTGTGCATTGGGTCATCTGGGATAAGGTTTGTAAGTCTAAGAAGGAAGGAGGACTCGGTATTAAGAATCTCGAGCTTTTCAATGCAACTCTGCTTAGTAAATGGAAATGGCGAATCCTGACGGAAAAGGACGCGATTTAGAGTGGTATCATCTGTCATAGATACCGTAACCCGACCTAGAAGTTGATGAGTGTAGGAAGCTGCGATGTTCGTAAAGGTGATTCGATATGGTGGAGGGACCTCATGAAAGTGGAATTCAAAAACGGTGCTGATTCGAATGTTTTCACTAACAATATTTTCTGCAGGTTAAAAACGGGGTCAGCAATTTCCTTTTGGCATAATTTGTGGATTGGTTCTCAATCGCTCAAAGACGCGTTTCTTGAAGCGTATGAGAAAGCTTTCAACAAGTTGGGGAGTATCGACAACGCGGGCTAGTGGAATGATGGAACATGGTGTTGGAATCGGTTCTGCCCTGACGCTGAACATCGGTCTGCTGCAGCATATCAGGAAGCCGAAATTGCAACAATTCTTTAGGAAATCGTTCCCTTGATGACCGGTGATGACGAGTTCCGTTGGTTGGATTATGATGTTGATATTTTTTTGGTTAAATCGTGCTATGAGCTGATGGATCATACTAGTTTGGACGTGTCGGAAGAGGTAAAAAGCTTGTTGTCAGCTTTGTGGAGTTTGAAGGTTCCTTCTAAAATCCATATCTTTGGTTGGAGGTTGATTCTTGATAGATTACCAACCAGAAATCAACTTATCGAACGTGGAATTATTAACGCTATGTACGATTCTTGCTGTGTCTTTTGTTTTCGGGAGGAGGAAGATAAAGCTCATCTCTTTGAGAATTGCGTTTTTTCTAACCGTATTTAGATGGCGGTAAAGAGGTGGATGGGCAACCAGGTTTCTTCAATATTCCATGAATCTGCTTTTGTGTTAATCAATTTGAGCCATGTCAAATATGCTCCTGTTAGAAACTTGTTGGAATTATTTGGCTTGCCACAAATTGGAACTTGTGGTTAATGCGTAACTCTATTATTTTTAAAGATGGCATTTACCGGTTCGATGAATGTCTTTCTTCTATTATTCTGTCGGCTTGGAAATGGATGGGATGGGTTGTAATAATTCTAAATTTTGTAGCTATTATGACTGGTACACTTCTCCTTTAGATTGTACCAGGAGAAGAGATTAAGGTCCTCATTTGTTAAGGGTTTGAGTACCCCTTGTACTCGTTTTTTTTTTTCTATAATATATCATTGCTTATAAAAAAACAAATAAGAAATATGGAATTGTAAAAGAGACAAAAATTATGGTCATTGATTTTACTCACTTCCTTCAAATAAAAGAATGTTTGAGAGAGAAGTTAATTGCATAACAGAGAAAAAAAAAGAAGAAGATTTTGGTTGTCTTTGCATTGTTGAAAGGTTTTGGTAAGAAAACTGCCACTCTGAAAATAGTCACTCGTTTCTCCTTTATATTTGACAATGTAGTAAGAAACCGGTTGCCCCGTAAGATAACTGTTCTAAAATGAAAATTATTTCTGCATGTAGTAAGAAAATGGTTGGCCCCGCAAGATAACTTTTTCAAAATGAAAACTTGGCATCATTTCTCCTATTCTATTTTTACCGTATAAGCATTTACTGTGGTAGTAAATATAAAAATAATTAAAAGATTTTTTTAAAGAAAAATAGGTCAGTCCAAATATATATATATATATATATATATATATATATATATATATATATATATATATATATATATATATATATATATATATATATATATATATATCATCGCTTATAAAAAAAGAAAAACAGGTTCCAAATTTCAATGAATAACCATATTAAAACGTTTAACTTTTCTAAAACACCTTAAAAACTCTTCGAGTCGTAGAATACTTTGTGAGAGGAATTCTTGCATGGAAACGGACATAAAACTTTATTCTTAATCGCAATCAATAGATATAAGACAACATATTATGAAGGAGAGAGAAAATTTAAAATAATTTATTTAAAATTTAATTTTTTTTAATTGGATTTTTTTTTAAACAAGAGATTAAGATCGTTGTGATTACAAAAGAGAAAGAAGATTAAAATTTTATTTTTTAATTAATTAAAATTTTAAGACTGATACGTGTATAAAACTATTTTTTTATGGTTGTGTCTAATTTCTCCACTATGTGAATAAGGGTAGCTTTTTTTCCGCTAAAAGCCTCCACCAGCAGCGAATTGATTTTAAGAACTACAATATTTTCTTCATTTACAACACGTTAACTAATTTAGAAGTCACCATCAAAACTAGAAATTTCTATGGAAATACTTACGCGCGAATTGGTGGGAAAGGGAAGAAAATGAGACAATAGAGACAAGTTCTATTTTCATATTGAAAGTCTACTTCTAGACCATTTCCATGCATTTACTTACTACCAGAACACAAATATTGACTCAACCCAACCACTCTATCAAAATTTAATTAATTAAAGAAAAAAGAAAAATACTCAGTCTTGCAGTGAGAAAAGTAGTAGCATGTGAATTGTCTATATATAATAAATCAAAAGAGAAGGTAAGCAGCATCAAGCTTTGTAATAAAAACACAAATACACAAATAAATAAACAGGGGCGACTTGAAAACACATATTGATTAGACAAAAAAGAATGTCTCATTTAAAGAATATGTCAATTATTTTAGTAATTGCTTTTGTTGCAACAATAGTAGAAAGAACAGATGCAGTAGATCATACTGTTGGAGACACAACAGGCTGGACAAATAGTGCTGGCGCTAAGTTTTACTCCGACTGGGCATCCAATAACACATTCAAACAAAACGATGTTCTCGGTGAGTAGGTCTTTTTGGAAATTGAATAAACTCTCATATTAACTAATTTGATTAGAGGAAACAGTGTCTTATTATTGTTTCCTACATTCCAGTTTTCAATTTCGTTGCGGGTGGCCACAGTGTTGCTGAAATTAACAAGGCAGACTTTGACAATTGCAATGTGAATTCAACTACAAATGCCATAACAACAACACCAGCAAGATTCACCCTTAACAGAACTGGTGATTTCTATTTTACATGTACTTTCCCAACCCATTGTCAAACTGGCGGCCAAAAACTAACCGTTAAAGTCCCAGCATCTTCTTCATCTACTCCTCCTTCTGCTACTCCCCCTTCATCTGGAACCACTCCAACTTCCCCTACCAGCGGAGGAACACCATCCCCTTCCTCTCCAACTCAGCCTGGCGCAACTCCTCCATCACCTGGTTCAGCCACTGCTCTCGTTGCTACTTTCCCTACTCTGATTGCTCTTGTCATAAACTTGTTGCTTTAGACTTTTTTTTTTTGGAATGGTTGCTTTTTGTGGTAAAGTTATTTACAGGTATAAATGTTTATTTCTATTTTTGGGTGTAATGTTCTATACTTAAGTTTTTTAGGTTTCCTTGTTATTTTTGGTTTTGTATCGGAATCAATAAATTTGCTTTTTGATTGTTTTGGATTTGAATACGGCTTAAGCAATACAAACTATTGTAGACTATCCATCTATTCCTCTGTTTTGTTTTAGTTATATTATTGTTATCAGAAAGTCACAAATTTCCGCTATAATATAATTAATACAAGAAAAATATATCAGTGTTGGATTCAGTAGATTTTATTTTTGCACTTTAGGGTTGAATTTTTTTCGAAGCAAAATGGAATTCACTATTATGGCACAAAGAAATATCAACCACTTCATGCACCTATGCCATAACAAACCCCTCTAACCGTGGTTACATAATTCGATGGGTCCCAGAGAACCACAAACTGTGAATCGGTTCTTCAGAGTTCACCAAAAGTTCGATTAACCAGCACACTAGAATACCACAACAGTATGCTAAAATATATTAAAGTAAAATTATTTGGAGTTAAGGTTGCAGCAGTAAAACAAACCACCACGGAACGTTAAAATATCGTTAACGACCACTTGCGCACTTGGAGCAAATATACAAATGCAAGTAGACTTCGGTAATTAACGAAAAAGAAAAATAGTTGTGTCTTTTATTTATAACTATGTTGATTCTTTAGTGTTAAGAAATTATCCGATGTGGATAGATGTGGACTCGGATGTCGGAAAATTTTTAGGTGGACAAGGACCTAAGAATTTGTTTTACACACAACCAATCACATAATTTTAATTAATTAAAAAGTAAATAAAGAATTTTCTCTCTCCTTCATAATCTCAACCACCCCATGAATCCGATTAAAAACAAAATTAAAATAAAAATAAATTAAAAATTACTAATTTTTTATTGGTTGTGCCTAAGAATTTAGATTTATGACCGTGTCCATGTAAGAATTGCTCCTCGGATGTATATCTATACTGTATGTTTGACAATCTTGTCATCTCACTCTATTCTAATAAGTTTTTGATGTGGGCAGAGTCACCCGCAGCGAATTTGGAGCCGTAATGCAAAATTAATATTTTTAAATAAAAAGTTTATTATTATAATTTTTATTTTAAAATAAAAAATCATCATTAAAAATTTTAAATTATTATTTTTTTCAATTAAATCTCTAAATAATATAAAATCAAAATTAAAATTACACAAAAATATATAAGATATTTAAAATCAAAATTACATATAATTTTTTCAAATAAAAATAAAATATATGTAACCATATATGATAAATATATAGTTAGATCAATAATCAATATCTTTAAATATAAATGTATTGAATAATAAATATTTTGTAATACTTCTTCTGTCCCAAAATAAATGTCATATTAATTGTCCCAAAATACTTGTCACTTTACATTACCCATACAATTTTATATTTAATCTTTCAATTATACCATCTAATAAATACTATTAATTTATTGTTTTTTCATTTAATATTAATGTTATTTCGAATACACCAATAGTTAATCAGGATAATTTAGTAAAGTCAATATTCTTTCTCTTTCATTTTTTACTGTTTCTTAATCTCTGTGAATTGGGTCATTGCGACAAATAATTTGGGACAGAGGGAGTAATTTTTATCAATCATCACAAAAATTGATGATTAAAGAAAATTAAAAAAAAAATAAGACTCCATCCATCCAACACTAGCTGTAGTAAAATAAGACTCCAATCATCACAAAAATTGATGATTAAAGAAAATGAAAAAATAAGACTCCATCCATCACTAGCTGTAGTAAGAATTGAACCGCTGTCTGTAATGAAAATGTCATGCTACGTTACTATTACACTACAACTAACATTACAACTAACTTGTTATCAATATTTTGCTTTCTGTACACTATGATTGTTGATTGAGTTTTTAAGAGGCCTTTTATATAGCCCAAAAAAATGACTATGCATACATCGTAAGGTGTATAATTCGAATACTCTTCTATATCAAAATTATTAAACTATTTTATTTATAGTGTTCCAAGCACTAAATTTGAATCAACCACGAACTCAAATGGTGTATTGACTATGCATACATCGTAATTAATTTTTTTAGAGTTGTGTACCACATATCCAGATTCATACCACTTACGAAAATGAATTCTGAACGGTGTGACTATGCCTATAACAATACCCCCTACTACTAATAATACACTCCCAAACTCATCTACCATATATGAATTTTAATAGTTCCGAAAAAGACACCAATGCCCCAACCTCTATATTTTCCATATCATCAAACTAAGGCTATTTTGTATAAAAAAAAACTTTTTCCAACTAATGATGTCATAGGTTTCAATTACATAGTTGTAATTTTTTTCCTTTGATCATTAAGTTGGAATGGTTAGATGATATCACATGGGGTTGTTTGGTTACAAATCAACTAATGTAACCCCACTTTGTTTTGTTTTCACGAAAATCAATTTTCATAACATCACCTTTCCAATTTTCTCTACCCTCCTTCTCGTGTTCTCTCTTCCCAACATCATCTCTCTTTTCCTCTTCTTTCTTTTCTCTTCCCTCTGTTCCTCTTCTTTCTTTTCTCTTCCCTCTCTTCCCAACATCATCTCTCTTTTCCTCTTCTTTCTTTTCTCTTCCCTCTGTTCCTCTTCTTTCTTTTCTCTTCCCTCTCTTCCTCTTCTTCTTTCTCATCTCTTCTTTCTACTTCATATATGGACAGAGGGAACTAAGGGCATGTGACTAATTTGTTGAGAAAGTATGGTATTGTTAGAGAAACTTATATGTGGTAAGAGATTTTTGCTTTTTGATTATGAAATTTCTTCTATTTCTATCGGTTTGTTGGTTGAGTATTTACAGATTATTGTGTCTGTGGTTTTTAATTATAGCATGATAGAAATTATGGGTTTACAAATTGTATATGTTTCTGATTTGTTTGGTTATATGTTTAAAATTAGGGTTTTGATTTTGTGATTAGGGTTCAATAACAAGAAAATTACTGTTTTAATTTTGTGGATTTATCGTCGATGTTCGATCGCAGATCTGAAGTGTAAAATGATAGTGGTATTATGGTTCTGCAGAACAAGAGAGAAAGAAGCGAACATATTATGAGGTAACTGTTTATCTATGTATCTATCTCAATCCAAACGAAGAAAAATAGTTCTGAGACTTCTGTTTGGTTTATTTTTCAGGTTAATTTGATAACAACTTTCACAAAAAGTGGTAAATAATTTGGTGCTATCTTGAAATAATTTGGTGTTATCTACATATACACACAAAACTTATTTAGTTGTAATTGTTGATAATATTTTAGATCTGAATTCGATTTTGATTTATTTATTCTCTCTTGTGATGATTTGATTTATGTTCCATTTTCAAATTGTAAACCCTATAGCTCACCTCATAAAATAATTGGACAAATAATAAGCTTTATAGCTCACTTCATAAAATAATTGGATAAATTGTAGGAAAATTATGTCAACAATGGATATATCAATTTGCAAAGAGTTGTTACAAAATAGTTGTGATTAATAGCCTTGTATTATATGCTTTTTAATTGTATATCATCTATTTATTATTTTTTCTATAATCATACTTATAGAAAATACTTGTCTATATCATTTGAGAAGTTTATTGACATTGTATTTTAGAAGTGTCTGTTGAATTTGACATGGTAGTGAAAAAAAAAAAAGAAAAAAAAAGAGTAAATAAATAAAGTTGATTAAAAAATTGTCATTTTTTAAATTTAAAGAGTGGATTCAATGTGTCATAATTATTTTATAAAATAATGTTCCAATATTAAAAAAAAAATAATGAATAGTTTAGTTTATAAAAGCAGTGCAAATATTTTATTGTTTTCAAACAAAAATTCATCCAAAATACCGTATTAATAGTACGAGAGAAATATCCCTTCTTTTTTTTTTTTTGGAAATAACGATTATATATAACCAAAAAACAGTCTGTACAAAGCGTTCACCAGTGATTTCTGATAAACAACCGATAGTCCTCCAAACTCTAGATTTTGGTAACTTATAGGATCGACTATATTGATCCTAGGACATGTGTGAAATTTCTAATGGTTTCACAGTGTAATTTATAGTTTGACATTATCTATGTTTATGAATGATAGATTATGGCTATTTAAAGCATAAAGTTTCAACAGTAAATTCTAATTAACTAGAATCTAAAGACTTGAATGTAAGGGTTTGCAGAAATGTAAAGAAAATGCAAAGTAACTCTAAAAATGTAAAGGCTTTAATGATAATGTGAAGACTTTCGAATGTAAAACGGAATTGAAGACCATAACAGTAACTTATGCAGATAAAGATAAAGATAAACTTTGAATGAGGGTTAAAAAGGTTTGAACTTAAAGGTTTGCAGGAAATTAAAGGCTTCGACAAGAATGTAAAGGAAAACAATATAAAGGTTTTGATAAAATGTAAAGATAATGCAAAATAAAAAGAAGTTTCAACAGAAATGTAAATTACTCGACTGGAAATAAAAGCAATGAAAAAAGGTTATTTTAAATTATCTGCATTGATAAAGATTAAATGACTTTAAACAAAATCATGGTGTTCTTACGCATACATTATCAGCAACTCTTTTCTCTCGCACCGATACTTCGAGTATATGTGATTTTAGTATAAAATGTGAACACACCAAATCTAATAACTAAGACTCCTATTTATACTAGTTCGACCCTAACGGTCTTTCTACATAATCTTGCCACGTTCGACGTTTTCAAAACGTGTAAACTCTGATGCTTCCACGCGTCTTTCAGACGAACAACTGCTTCGTTTGAGATTCAAATTTTTCCACTCGAAATTTTGAATTTACCAAACGTGGGTGTCGAAGCGCTCTTCTAAATATTCTGAAAATATTTCTAAGTCTCGTCCCCTTGACCTTGGACTACACTTCGACATACAAAACACTCCTTTACAAGAATAAACTTACAAATGGCCTTATAAGGCCATATTTCATGCTACTCTCCAAAACATGATTTTCCAAATCAATCTCAACTAAATGTTGAAATCTCCAGCTAACAACAAGCCACCCATAGGGTCCAGCTAAAAACACTTAGTAAATCATCCCTAAGGCATGATTATCTAAGCTATGTATTTTATAAGGTTTGGCTTTATCCAAACTCTATTAACTATAATTTCTATGACTCTTCTTTCTATATCTATATCCATCTCCTTTATACTATCTACAAAAATACTATCATTCATATGTTTCCAAATCTCATAAGAAGTCTCTGCCACATTAATCTTGAGGATTTTAGCTTTCCAGCTCTTGTTCTTGCTATTCTTAAACACCCTGTTCAGTTCCTGCACCCATCCTTGTGGATTGTGATCCATATTCATCCACTTCAGAACATTCCTCCAAATGTTCTTTGTGACCCTGCAATCAAAGAAGAGATGTTGGAGAGTTTCCATATTATCACAAAAGGTACAGTCTTCATTTGTTAGCATCCCGAATTTCCTCAATCTAGCCTTGGTAGAAAGTCTATCATGGCAAGCTAACCACAAGGTAAATAGGACTCTCGGCCTGGCCGCATTATCATAAAATAGTCTTCTCCATGGCACCTGCTGATGTTGTTCCAGAAAATTGTAGTAAAACTTTCTCATATTAAACTTTACATTTTGTACCAAGTCCTTCCATGGTTGCATCTCTTTCACTTGATCCCTCTGTTTCAAGATATTCTTCAGTATCCATAAGCAGCTAATCTTGATTGGGACTGTCATTATATCCTCATATTTAACATAATAAGTATGCACCCAGTGAATCCAAAGAGAATCCTTCACTACTGTAAATTCTAAAGCATCTTCGTGATACAAGCTTTACTCCATTATCCAATAGAAATAATGTTGAGCCCTCCTTGTGCCTTAGGTGCACACACTTTACTTCAAGCCACCGAACGTTTCCTAGTGATGATCCCCTTACCAAGACACAAAAAGGTTCTGCACAGAGCTTCAAGTTTTTTAGTAACTCCTTTGGGTAATGGAATACATCGCACCTAATACTTGATTGTACCAAACACTACACTTTTAATCAGTCGGGCCTTCCCTGCATAGCTCAACAGGCTAGCACACCAATGGGAATTCTAGCCCCTATCTTTTCCACCAATACATCACATTGATTGTTGGTCAGTTTCCTGCTAGTTAGAGGCATCCCCAGATACCTAAAGGGTAAGGGGCCACTCTGAAAACCAGTGGTATGTTCAAGACTTTTCAAGGTGCCTTTATCAATACCACCTGCATAAAGTTTACATTTCCTCGCATTAACATATAGCCTAATGGTCCTTGAAAACTCATGAAACTTTTCCATTACAAGTTGGACAGATGTGAGGCCTGTTAGAACACGATTTGTTCTGATCAATATTCTTAGTTTTGATGATAACAAGCATATGAATTTTGTATGAGATAATGTGGTACTCTAATACTATGCAATTTCCATTTCAGGAATTATATAAAGAGTATGCACAAAATCAGCGCAAGAAGCACTGACTCAGAAGGTTCAGCATGCAACATCAGAACATGGTCTGGCAAGACATCAGAAGATGGTCAAGCAGAATCAGAACATGGGTCTATGGAAGCATCAGAAGAACTTGAGATCAGAAGCAGAAGCACTGAAGTTCTCATGGTATCACGCTCAGAAGCACTTCAAGGTCAGAAGACAAGAAGATGCTCTGCACCAAGCTGTTTGACTCTGATGACATTCAAACGTTGTTTACACAAACATCAGATCAGAAGCAAGTACTAGACTGGCAGGCTACACTGACTGACAAAAGGAACGTTAGAAGCTATTAAAGGCAACGTCAATAGACACAGCTGAAACAAGGCTCGAGGTAGTTGACAAAAGAGTGAAACATTAAATGCAATGCTGTACGGAATATGCAAAGCATTAAATGCTCCCAACGGTCATCTTCTCAAGTGCCTATAAATATGAAGTTCTGATGAGAAGCTAAATACAACACTTGCGCATTAAACTGAAACGCTGTCAAATTCAAAAGCTCTCAAACTTCATCATCAAGCTCACTACACTGCTGTTGTAATATCTTAGTGAGATTTAAGCTTAAACTTAAGAGAAAATCACAGTTGTGATAATAGCTTTATAAGAAGCATTGTAACTCTTAAAAGAATTTATTTACATTAAGTTGTAAGAACTAGAGTGATCAGGTTGTTGATCAGTATACTCTAGCAAGTCTTAGAAGTTGTCTAAGCAGTTTGTTCCTAGAGTGATCAGGTTGTGATCAGGATACTCTAGAAGACTTAGCAGTTGGCTAAGTGGAAAACCATTGTAATCAAGTGTGATTAGTGGATTAAATCTTCAGGTGAGGTAAATCACTCCAAGGGGGTGGACTGGAGTAGTTTCGTTAACAACGAACCAGGATAAAAATCATTGTGCAAATAGTTTTTATCTTACTAGTTTTTAAAGCTACACTTATTCAAACCCCCTCTTTCTAAGTGTTTTTCTATCCTTCAATTGGCATCAGAGCGCCGGTTCTAAGGTGCAAGCACCTAACCGTGTTTAGAAAAGATTCAGGAAGAGAAAAACGCTTCAGTAAAAGATGGCTGGTGGAATTCCAACAAACACACCTACATCTACATTTGGCTCTGCTGAGCAATACAATGGAAATGGTAACAATGGTTATACTAGACCACCAGTATTTGATGGTGAAAACTTTGAATACTGGAAAGATAAACTGGAAAGTTACTTCCTTGGTCTAGATTGTGACTTATGGGATCTTCTGGTGGATGGTTACAAACATCCAGTGAATGCTACTGGCGTAAGGCTTACAAGACAAGAATTGAATGATGATCAAAAGAAGCTTTTCAAAAATCATCATAAATGTAGGACTGTTTTGCTTAATGCTATCTCTCATGCTGAGTATGAGAAGATATCTAACAGGGAAACTGCCCATGGTATATATGAGTCATTGAAAATGACCCATGAAGGAAATGCTCAAGTCAAGGAGACTAAAGCTCTTGCTCTAATCCAGAAATATGAAGCCTTCAAGATGGAGGATGATGAAGATATTGAGAAGATGTTCTCAAGATTTCAAACACTAACTGCTGGATTGAGAGTTCTGGACAAAGGCTACACCAAGGCTGATCATGTAAAGAAAATCATCAGAAGCTTGCCTAGAAGATGGGGCCCAATGGTGACTGTATTCAAGAAGAATCTGAATGAAGTCTCTTTGGAAGAGCTAATCAGTGCCTTGAGAAGCCATGAAATTGAGCTGGACGCAAATGAGCCTCAGAAGAAAGGTAAGTCTATTGCATTAAAATCTAATCTTAAAAAATGCACTAACGCTTTTCAGGCTGAAGAAGTAGATTCTGAAGAATCAGAATCAGAAGAAGAAGATGAACTGTCCATGATCTCCATAAGGGTAAACCAACACTGGAAGAGCAAACAAAGGAAGTTCAAAAGCTTCAGAAGTTCAAAGAAGTTTGAACGAGGAGAATCTTCTGGTGGCAGAAGATCTGACAAGAAGAAGGTCGTCTGCTATGAGTGCAATGAGCCTGGACACTTCAAGAATGAATGTCCAAAACTTCAGAAGGAGAATCCCAAGAAGAAGTTTCATAAGAAGAAAGGTCTTATGGCAACATGGGATGATTCAGAATCAGAATCAGACTCTGAAGGAGAGCAAACCAACTTTGCACTGATGGCTACAGTGGATGATGGATCAGAATCTACATCAGAATCAGATTCTGAAGAGGTATTTTCTGAACTATCTAGGGAAGAGTTAGTTTCCAGCTTAACTGAACTTCTGGAACTCAAGGCTCATCTTAGTATCAAATACAAAAAGCTGAAAAAGCAATTTGAATTTGAAACTAAGAAGCTGGAAGTGGAAAATTCTGAACTGAAGAAAAAAGTTTTAAAATTATCCAAAGATAATGGATCTCCTTCTGAATCAGAAAAATCCATTCCTAGTCTCAATCATATTCTGAAAGAATATGACTCGAGCTTCAGAAAGTTTCTATCTAGAAGTATTGGCAGAAGTCATCTTGCTTCTATGATATATGGTGTATCTGGAAACAAAAGGTTTGGTTTTGGCTATGAGGGTGATACCTCACATAAATTTGAACCTGTTGATGATTTGAAAATCACATACAAGCCATTGTATGATCAGTTCAAATATGGCCAATCACATGATATCAAGCTCACATCACATGCACAGAGTTTTAACACAACACACACCAAGAAGCATGTGACACAACCTAAAAGATATCATGCTGACAAACCCAAAGAATATCATGCTGTTCCTCCTGTTACTTATCATGCTAAACCCAAGTTCAATCAGAACTTAAGGAAAACTAACAAGAAAGGACCCAAGAAATTGTGGGTACCTAAGGAGAAGATAATTTATGTTGCAGATATCCTTAGCAGCAAAGAAGGCAAAGCACAAAATGTCATGGTACCTGGACTCTGGGTGCTCGCGACACATGACGGGAAGAAGGTCTAAGTTCCAAGACCTGGTGCTTAAATCTGGTGGAGAAGTCAAGTTTGGAGGAGATCAGAAGGGCAAGATTATTGGCTCTGGAACCATAAGTATTGGTAACTCTCCTTCCATAACTAATGTACTTCTTGTAGAAGGATTAGCGCATAACTTATTTTCCATAAGTCAATTAAGTGACAATGGTTATGACATGATCTTCAATCAAAAGTCTTGCAAGGCTGTAAGTCAGAACGATGGCTCAATCCTATTTACAGGCAAGAGAAAGAACAACATTTATAAGATTGATCTTTCTGATCTTGAGAAGCAGAAGGTGACTTGCCTTATGTCTGTTTCTGAAGAGCAATGGGTCTGGCACAGAAAATTAGGACATGCTAGTTTGAGAAAGATTTCTCAGATTAACAAACTAAATCTGGTCAGAGGTCTCCCAAATCTGAAATATAAATCAGATGCTCTCTGTGAAGCATGTTAGAAGGGCAAGTTCTCCAAACCTGCATTCAAATCTAAGAATGTTGTCTCTTCCTCAAGGCCGTTAGAACTTCTTCACATTGATCTGTTTGGACCAGTCAAAACAGCATCTGTCAGAGGGAAGAAATATGGATTAGTCATCGTAGATGATTATAACCGCTGGACATGGGTAAAGTTCTTAAAACACAAGGATGAGTCTCATTCAGAGTTCTTTGAATTCTGCACTCAGATCCAATCTGAGAAGGAGTACAAAATCACTAAGGTCAGAAGTGATCATGGTGGTGAATTTGAGAACAGATTCTTGGAGGAGTTCTTCAAAGAAAATGGTATTGCCCATGATTTCTCTTGCCCTAGAACTCCACAGCAAAATGGAGTTGTAGAGCGAAAGAATAGGACTCTGCAAGAAATGGCCAGAACCATGATCAATGAGACCAATATGGCTAAGCACTTCTGGGCAGAAGCAATAAACACTGCATGTTATATTCAGAATAGAATCTCTATAAGACCTATTCTAAATAAGACTCCTTATGAATTGTGGAAGAATAGAATGCCCAACATTTCTTATTTTCATCCGTTTGGATGTGTGTGTTTTATTCTGAATACTAAAGATCATCTTGGTAAGTTTGATTCTAAGGCACAAAAATGTTTTCTTCTTGGATATTCTGAACGCTTTAAAGGCTACAGAGTATACAATACTGAAACATTGGTTGTAGAAGAATCAATCAATATCAGGTTTGATGATAAGCTTGGTCTTGAAAAGCCAAAGCAGTTTGAGAATTTTGCAGATATAGATATTGACATATCAGAAGCTGTAGAACCAAGAAGCAAAGCTCCAGAAGCTGAAAGTCTAAGAAGCAAAGAATCAGAAGATCAAGTTGTTGCATCTTTAGAGAATCTCAGAATTTCTGAAGAGCCAACAGTCAGAAGATCTTCTAGACTCACCTCTGCTCACTCAGAAGATGTGATCCTTGGAAAGAAAGATGATCCCATCAGAACAAGAGCATTCCTTAAGAACAATGCAGAATGTCAATTAGGTCTTGTTTCTTTGATCGAGCCAACTTCTGTTGATCAAGCTCTGGAAGATCCAGACTGGATAATTGCCATGCAAGAAGAACTAAATCAGTTTACAAGGAATGATGTGTGGGATTTGGTTCCTAGACCAAAAGGATTCAACATCATTGGTACTAAGTGGGTGTTCAGAAACAAGCTTAGCGAAAAGGGAGAAGTGGTAAGAAACAAAGCTAGACTGGTGGCTCAGGGATATAGTCAGCAAGAAGGGATTGACTATATAGAAACCTTTGCACCAGTGGCCAGGTTAGAATCTATTCGCTTATTGATTTCTTTTGCCACTCAACATAACATCACTCTGTATCAGATGGATGTTAAGAGTGCTTTCTTAAATGGCTATATAGATGAGGAAGTCTATGTCCACCAACCTCCTGGTTTTGAAGACTCTAAGTCTCCAGAACATGTTTTCAAACTTAAGAAATCATTGTATGGGTTGAAGCAAGCTCCCAGAGCTTGGTATGAAAGATTAAGTTCTTTCCTTCTGGACAATGGTTTCACTAGAGGACAAGTGGTCACGACTCTCTTCTGTAAAACATCTAAGAAGGATATTTTAATTTGTGAAATTTATGTTGATGATATTATCTTTGGAACATCAAATGCTTCACTTGGAAAGGAGTTTGCTAAGTCTATGCAGGCTGAATTTGAAATGAGTATGATGGGTGAGCTTAAGTATTTCCTTGGGATTCAAATCAACCAAACTTCTGAGGGAACTTATGTTCATCAAACGAAGTATGTAAAAGAACTTCTGAAGAAGTTTAATCTCTCTGAAAGCAAAGAAGCCAAAACTCCTATGCATCCAACATGTGTTCTAGGTAAGGATGAGGTAAGTAAGAAGGTAGATCAGAAGTTGTAAAGAGGTATAATTGGATCTCTTCTATACTTAACTGCTTCTAGACCTGACATTCTATTCAGTTTTTGTTTGTGTGCTAGATTCCAATCAGATCCTAGAGAATCTCACTTAACTGCTGTTAAGAGAATTCTGAGGTATCTGAAAGGTACTACTAAGGTTGGTTTAGTCTACAGAAGATCTAAAGAATACAACTTAGTAGGATTCTGTGACGCTGACTATGCTGGAGATAGAATTGAAAGGAAGAGTACTTCTGGAAGTTGTCAATTTCTTGGAAGTCATCTGATCTCCTGGTACAGCAAGAAGCAAGCTACCACAGCGCTCTCAACAACAGAAGCAGAATATGTTGCTGCTGCTGGGTGTAGCACACAAATGCTCTGGATGAAGAGTCAACAAGAAGATTATCAGATATATGAGAGTAACATTCCTATTTTCTGTGATAATACTTCTGCTATACGTTTATATAAGAATCCTATCTTACATTCCAAAGCTAAACATATTGAGATTAAACATCATTTTATGAGGGACTATGTTCAGAAGGGTGTTCTTTCTTTGAACTTTGTGGATACAGACCATCAATGGGCTAATATCTTTACAAAACCCCTTGCTGAAGATAGGTTTAAGTTCATTATGAAGAATATCAGTACGGACTTATGCCCAGAATGAGAAGATGAGAAGATCTGTGTATGAATAACTTCTGAAATATGTTAGGACTAGGCAGCTATAAGAAGTTCTGATAATGATCAAATAGAAGTTCTGATTCTGTTATTACTAATGTTTCATTATCTAAGTTGATTCAGAAGCTCTTTTATAGTAAAACAACTGTCACCAGTCTTTCCAGAAAATGAACACGTGTTCACTATTTTTGGACAAGCATGTGTGCAGTTGAGGAGACGCCGCCCTAGGTAACTGTGCAAATCATTTCATTTTGTCACTTTATCTCTCCTAACGTCATTTCTCATTAAATGCATATTGATGTCATTTTTTTGTAATCATTTCTTTTAAACAGTTTTCTTTTTTACTTTATTTTATTTTCTTTTTCAAACCATTTAAATAACCCGCTTCTTCTTCATTTCATCTTTTTCACTCTCTCTCCATTTGTGTATCTCTCTCTTTGCATTCGTTTCCTTCAAACCCTAGTTTATGATCTGAAACCAAGCATAATCATCATGTATTCATCTTCAAGTTCATCAAGCCCTGCAGAAAGACTTTCTTCTACTCAGATTCTTTTACGCAAATATGGGTATGCTCCTCTGAAAACCTACATGATTCCCACTGAAGAACTGGAAGTTCTCTGTGAGTCCGTTGTGGAATTCAACAATCTAAGAACAAATGGCTTCCAATGTGATGCAAGGATATTAGCACAAGGATGGTCAAACTATCTCGATAGATTGGTTGGACCAATTTATCCTGAACTGGTGAAGGATTTCTAGGTACATGCAACGGTTACCCCAACTGCCATCAGTTCCTTCATGCTAGGGCATGAAGTGGTTATTACTGAAAATCTCATCAGGAAGCTCTACAACCTGGATGATGAAGAAGGTTGCACCGGTCCTCAACCTGGAAGGGTTAACCGGTATCAGGTTGAAACACAAATATCTCATGCTATTGGGCTTGAATCTCATAAAACTGGTACTTTAAGGCCATTTTATCAAGTGTGGGCTGAGATTATCCTGGGTTCTCTTCACCACAGGAAGCAGTTATTCTCCTCCTCCGCCTACATTAGTCCTGATCACAAGTATACTCTCTTCTGCATTGGCAGAAAGATAGAACTCAACATCTCTCACATTCTGTTTGAGAATCTGAAGACTTCCATTGTTGAGTCTAGAGAAGAAGAAAGGGCGAAGAGTCCTCATATTCTAAGAAACACTATTCCTTTCGCCAGAATGATATCTAATATTTTGACGGAAAGTAATTTGTTGGATTCTATTAGGACCCTTGGAGCGTCCCAATTTCTTGGAGTTGTTCAAGGACCTATCTTCAACGGTGTTGATCTGTTCAGACTTGATCTCATCCAGAAGGTATCTTCTGTTGGTACAAGCTTTCCGGATATTCTGTCAAGGAGAGTTCCTGTTGAAGGTTTTGCCACTTTGTTTCATTTAGAACTTCACAAGGCTGTCAAGCACCACTTGGAAGATTCTGTTAGGAAACAATCTGAAGTTGATCCTGCGTAGATCCGTGGTAGAGTGCTTATGTCAAAAGTTGATCTTCAGAAGAAGGATCAGAAGAAACAACAGGCTAGGCTAAAAAGAAAGGCTCAAGAAGATGAGGCCAAGCAAGCTAAGAAGCAGAGGATCACCTATGATCCTGACAAGGTGAACACTCCAGAATATCAGCAGAAGAAAATTAGAGATTCCTTTCGTACTCCCAGATCTGCAAATGCTCCTTCTGCAATTGTCTCCAGGCAAGTTTTTACTTCTCCTTCTGTACCTCAATCTTCTACCCAACCACCTCCTTCTGAACCAAAAAACACCTTCACTATACCAAATCCTCTTCCACCTTCTCTTTCTACTCCTGTCTTAAACCCTACACCACTAAATATTCTTCCTCCAACTCCTTCTGATAAGCCATCCTCATCAACCCCCATTATAATTATTTCCTCTTCACCTACTCCAATCATAGATATCCCTTCATCCTCAATCATTCCCACATATATCCCATCTTCCTCAAACACCGCACCTCCACCTTCTCTATCCCATCCCCTAACTACCAGAAAATCCAACCCTTACTACCTTCTCTACCCTGACTACAAATTCACCTTCAACCCACCTGAACCTGAACCCCATATCTACTTGGAGCTGTTCAGAAATGAAGTGATCAGCAGGCTTGACCTTCTGAAGGATGCTTTCTTCAATGGTCTTGATGATGTTTCTACGAGAAACCTCTGGAGAAGCTTTCGCGAGGATTTTCAAGTAAGAGCTATGGGAGTACAGAAGAGACTAGTGGCTGCTGCCCCTGGTTATGCTGGTTATCTTCTGGAGGGTGATAATGGTATCTACTATCATCCCCTCAGAAACAGTGTTGCTGTTGAGGAGAAGAGATTTTGGATGAGCTGGAAGAAGCAAGAATTGTTGCTGCAATGGAAGCTAACCCTTGCAGGGAGATTGTGGTCTGGAAACCTCAATATCCTGTTCTGATTGGAGACTTCAAGACTCTCTTTGAATTTCTGAGGGAAAATCCTTCTGAGGAAGACCCAAGCTTGGTCATTCTAGAAGTTGTTGACCCACCAGAAGTTGAAGGTCCTTCTGCTCCTAGGAATCTTGCTGCCATTCTTCAGGCACTTGAGAATGGAGATTCTGAGGTTCCTGCTGTAGAGTATGGAGATGCTTCTATGGAAGAAGCAGATGCTGAAGATCATGTTGCTGAAACCATTCCTGTTGAGGAAAATCCTGCAAATGATCTGACTATGGAAGCTACGGATCAGAATGCCATCCCTCTGGAATGAAGTTGTGAAGCTTCTTCTGATGAACCTTCTCGTCTCGCAAGGACTCTGGAAGTGATTCAGAAGAACCAGGATGAGCAGAGATCGATCAACACTGAGTTTCGTGCTTTCATGGAGAGGCAGAATGAGAGCAACAATGGGATTCATGATATGCTGGCCAAGATCATGTCAAAACTAGGGTCATCTTAGTCATTGAGTCTTTGATTGTTTTCTTTTGTTTTGCTGCATTTGTTTTTCTATGCATCTTCTCTTGCCCTCTTGTACTTCTGAACCTTTTCTCCGTGCTTAATGAAAATTATCTTTTCTTCAAGTGTTTGTCCTTTTGTTTTTCATCTGAATCTTTTAGGTTTTTGATGTTATGACAAAAAAGGGGGAGAAAAATGTGATAAATGATCTGATTTATTTTATCAGTTGCTGGGAGAAAGGCTCCACATTTCTAACAGAACTTGCAAAGTTCTATGTCTTTGAGTGTTGTTTTGCAGGAATTGAAGATCCTCTTTAAAGCTCAACATGAGAAGCAAAGACATGGGGAAAAGCAATTCTATAAAGAATAAAGCTCATGGAAATTGAAGCAAGCTGAGTGCTATAAAGCTTCAAGATCAGAAGCAAGAAGGAAGCATGTTCTGATATTCTGATGATAGAATATGCTTTCGTTCTTATTCCTTATATGTTCTGATGCATGTTTTTAGTTACAAAATATGCTCTAAAACATTTTGTGTGTGTGCTCTGATACATATTATATGTTCTGAAACATATTCTATGTTCTGATTCATTCATGCTGACTTTTGTCGTTTAGTTTGTTCTGTAACATTTCAGGATGTAGAGATGCTCTGATGATGCTCTGGTACATTCAACAATGTTCTGATACAATCTAGCATGCAATGACTCAAGAAGAAATTCAAGCTCTGAAGCTGTCCAATGGAAGCAAGAATCAGAAGCTATGGATATTCTGAAGATCTAGGAAATTCAAGTTCTGAAGCTGTCCTATGGAAGCAAGAATCAGAAGCTGCGAATGTTCTGAAGATCTAAGCATATGTGAAAGTCTCTACTAAAATACTCAGGGAAGTCTTTTATTTATAAAAATTCTTCTAGTATTTATTTCAGGGGGAGATTATTTATCTCAGGGGGGAGATTGTTAATCTCAGGGGGAGACATATTCACACATTGTCTATATGCTTATGCTATAGCTGTGTAATTTTCCTTAGCTGTCTGTCTTTTCTAATCGCAAATTCATATCATTTATGTATGTTTTTGTCATCATCAAAAAGGGGGAGATTGTTAGAACAAGATTTGTTCTGATCAATATTCTTAGTTTTGATGATAACAAGCATATGAATTTTGTATGAGATAATGTGGTACTCTAATACTATGCAATTTCCATTTCAGGAATTATATAAAGAGTATGCACAAAATCAGCGCAAGAAGCACTGACTCAGAAGGTTCAGCATGCAACATCAGAACATGGTCTGGCAAGACATCAGAAGATGGTCAAGCAGAATCAGAACATGGGTCTATGGAAGCATCAGAAGAACTTGAGATCAGAAGCAGAAGCACTGAATTTCTCATGGTATCACGCTCAGAAGCACTTCAAGGGCAGAAGACAAGAAGATGCTCTGCACCAAGCTGTTTGACTCTGATGACATTCAAACGTTGTTTACACAAACATCAGATCAGAAGCAAGTACTAGACTGGCAGGCTACGCTGACTGACAAAAGGAACATTATAAGCTATTAAAGGCAACGTCAGTAGACACAGCTGAAACAAGGCTCGAGGTAGTTGACAAAAGAGTGAAACATTAAATGCAATGCTGTACGGAATACGCAAAGCATTAAATGCTCCCAACGGCCATCTTCTCAAGTGCCTATAAATATGAAGTTCTGATGAGAAGCTAAATACAACACTTGCGCATTAAACTGAAACGCTGTCAAATTCAAAAGCTCACAAACTTCATCATCAAGCTCACTACACTGCTGTTGTAATATCTTAGTGAGATTTAAGCTTAAACTTAAGAGAAAATCACTGTTGTGATAATAGCTTTATAAGAAGTATTGTAACTCTTAAAAGAATTTATTTACATTAAGTTGTAAGAACTAGAGTGATCAGGTTGTTGATCAGTATACTCTAGCAAGTCTTAGAAGTTGTCTAAGCAGTTTGTTCCTAGAGTGATCAGGTTGTGATCAGGATACTCTAGAAGACTTAGCAGTTGGCTAAGTGGAAAACCATTGTAATCAAGTGTGATTAGTGGATTAAATCCTCAGGTGAGGTAAATCACTCCAAGGGGGTGGACTGGAGTAGTTTAGTTAACAACGAACCAGGATAAAAATCATTGTGCAAATAGTTTTTATCTTACTAGTTTTTAAAGCTACACTTATTCAAACCCCCCCTTTCTAAGTGTTTTTCTATCCTTCAAGGCCTCCCCATGTGAAGAGTAAGATATCATCTACAAAACAAACATCAATAATTTGTAACTTCTCACATTTGCTATGGTAGTTGAAATCAGGGATTTTGCTCAGCTCATTCAGTTTCCTATGGAGGTATTCCATATCTATCACAAAAAGCAAAGGGGATATGGGGTCCCCTTGCCTTAGACCTCTTTTAGCCTTTATCTTCTTTGTGCAAACACCATTCTCATTGAAACTATAGGAAACAGTTGTGACCATTTTCATAATCCAGTCAATAAACCTTCTTGGGAACCCTACCTCTATCAAAATGGTTTTTAGTGCTGTCCATTCCACTAAGTCATATGCTTTTTGAACATCCATTTGTAGCATACATCTTGGCACCATTCCTTTCCTATTGTATCCTCTTATTAGTTCATATGCTAGCATCACATGATCTTGAATCCTCAGACCAGACACAAATGCATCTTGGTTCTTGCTGATGATGGAATCCAGGACTTTATTTAATCTGACAGCTAGGATTTTAGATATTATCTTATACACATTTGTGCAACAAGAGATAGGTTTGTACTCTCTTATTGCCCTAACTTGCTCATGTTTAGGTATCATGGTTACCAAGGTGCAGTTAAATCTCTCATCTAACTCCCCATTTTAGAAGAAGTTCTGCACAGTGTCCAAAATATCTTGCCTAACAATTTGCCAAGATTTCTTGAAGAACTTAGCACCAAACCCATCCACCCCTAGGGCTTTTAGATCTCCTATGTTATTCAGGGCCTCTTTAATTTCCTTTTCATCAACTCTGCTAATCAACATAGCTCTTTGATCCCTACTGAGCTGGCTACCTTTTCTCAGAGCAATAATATCCACTCTTTGAAGAGTAGTCTCAGCACTTCCCATGAGTAATCCATAGAAGGTAAGGATTTCTTGTTCCATCTCCCCTTGAGTAGTGGCAGTTGTGCCATCCTCCATTTTTAGAGCTTTGATATTCTTTTGGCTATTCTTACTCTTAAGGGAAGCATGGAAATAGGAGTTGTTTTCATCTCCTAGTCTAATCCAGTCAATTTTTGCTTTTTGTCTCATCATCTTTTCTTCAATCTCATTAAGCTCCACTAGGCTTTCACTATGGTGTTTCACCTCCACAATATTGTGGACATTTATTCTATCGATACTTAAAATCTTTTGAGCTTCATACAACTCCTTTCTCACCTTTTCTATTTGCAGTCTGATCCATATGATAGGTATGTTCAGCTGCTTAAGCACCTTTTGTAGTCTCATGAGTTTAGTCTAGAGTACTCTGGTGGGTTCACCTTTAGCTACCCTTCTCTAACTCTTTTCCACCTCCTCATTATACCCTGTAGCCTCAGTCACCACATTAATGAATTTAAATCTATAAGGATTCCTATGTCTTTCTTTTTCATCTTTCACACACAACAAGGCATGGTAAGATATGCGAGGCTCAAGCACTTGAACATATTTATCAATATTTTGCTGCATCCATTCCATATTCCCAATTACTTTGTCAATTCTAGAGTAGATGCCCCCTACACATGTTTATTAAACAAGGTGAATCTATCCCTTTAATTGTCAGCTTCAAATAGCACTGCTCTACTCATCATGTCAGCCAGGTCTGTAAATTCCACTTCTTTTACTTCCTTCCCACCTATTTTGTCCTGCATCCCCAACACATTATTGAAGTCCCCTATAAGGCTCCATGGTCCTTGCTGGGTTCCTCTAGTATGTTCAATGTCATTCCATAGGATTCTCCTTTTATCAAGCTTGTTTGAGGCATAGATTGTCGTAATCCAATTTATGAAAGCCCCCTCAAGGTTGTACACAGCACAGTGGATCATTTGATCAATCTTCTGAATGCATATAACCTCAATTTTATTTTCATCCCACATCACCCATATGCGACCATTAGGATGTTCATAATAATTGTCAATTATCATCCATTTCCCCCCTCATTTTATTCCTAGTTTTCTCAGCATTACTACTCTTAACTCTAGTTTCTAAAAGGATTGCAATCTCAGGTTTGAGTTTAGAGAGGCAGGAGTTAAACTCTCTAATATTTGCAATCTTATTCAGCCCCCTTACGTTCCAAGAAATGATCATTGGGTAAGGGTCACCTTAGGGTTATCCCAATCCCCTAAGGTTTCAAAACCATTTTGACACAAAGTATGTTCCAATATTACCTCGCTAGCCGATTGTTTTCTTCTCTCCATTGATCTTCTGTTGACCTCAGTCCACAAACTTGCATCAGTTGGAGTATGTGTTCCCTTGGGTGTGTTGTTAGTGTCTTGTACCTTTCTCTCCTCCTCCCTTGTTTCTTTCACAATGGCATTAGGTCTTGTATCAGTGTTGGTGACTATCTTCTGCTACCAAACTTTTGTTTGTGTCTTCCTCTCCTTATTACATGTATGTCCAACCTTTTGGAATCTTTCACAAAATTGTGGTCTTCACTCATATTCAACCTTTTGCTTCCTTTTGTTACCTTCATGATCCTTGATCACAATTTCTTCCCTTAACTTCTTAGTGACATCCACCTCTACCAGCAGCCTAGTATAAGTGATTCGTAATCTCCTAGTCGTGCACTCATCCTTATTCCCCAAAGCACTCCCTATCTTCCCCAAGCTTTTTGGGGCCCCAAAGATGCAATGGAAATTGTGGGAGCTTTATCCAAATTGGCATTATACGGAACATGTTTTTCTCCATAGAGAAATCTGGTCTCCATTCCATGATAACCATGGGCAAGTTACGGATCGTGTAGGGTCCCCTCATCATCACCTCCTCTTTCTCTTTCTCTGACTTGAACTTCAATATCAAGTAACCATCCTCATTGTAGAACATTTCTGGGAGCTTGGTGTAGCAACCTGCCCTAAAAATTTAGACTTTTAGAGTCGCCACCTATTCTTCCAGGGCGAATAGGAAACCGTACGAAGTTTTAGAGGTCTGGATAAGTTATTATAATCCGGTCAAGGGAAGGTTTTAGGTGTCATACCCCAAAATTTGTCCTTCTCAGTTCATCTTCAATAACTCAAGGTTCAAGGGTTTTCTCAAGTCACTCTCTCCTAATCAAAGGGTCCTCAAGCTAAGGTTTGCACTTCATTGAAATAATTTGAATCTCTAAGGCCTCAAATGGATCTCAAGGTGTCTCATATGTCTCAAGGTATCTCCATGTCAATTATCAAGCTTCAATTCCAAGGATTGCTCACTCAATGGCTCAGATGATCAATAATCGACTATGCTGACCTAAAAGTCAACTATAGTCAAAATACAGTCAAACTTCAAGATTTTTGGTCAACATCAAGTATGTGAGGTTATATCCATCATTTGATCAAAGGTTGATCATTATCCATTGATAAAAACTCAGAAATGAACAAATGCAAATGTTCAAATTAGGGTTTTTTATAGGAGAAAGTCAACTCCACTTTGACTGGTCATAACTTTCACATGGAGCATCAAAAATTTCCCAACCAAAGCCTATTTTGAAGGAAATTTGATTCTCTACAACTTTGTCTCTCACAAGCCAAGGCCAGAAATGCATCATTTGGGAGATATGGTACAAGAGATTATAGGTCCTCCAAAAAGTCAACAAGAAACACCTTTTGGGTCAAAGCTCATAACTTGAGCATGAAAGCTTCAATTGAGATGAAACCAAAAAGGTCATTTAGAGGACTCTTTGAGCTTTCTAAAAAAGTCCTAGAATGCATTCATATGATTAAAAGGGAGGGAGATACGATGCGCACAAGTTGAGCAATTTTCAAGATATGCATGAAACTCTAATGGCACATCTTTGCATTTTTTTGATTAAGGGGCATAATATGTGGATATTTCAAACTTGTCTATGGGCTTTATAATGACTTCTAAAACAATTATTTTATTTTTTATAATATTTATTTTATTTATTTGGATTTTAATTCATTTAAATATTAGTAAATCATGGAAAATATGAATAATTTGTTTTGAATCCAAGATTTGATTCTATAATTAGTTTTAATCATCTAATATATCAATCATATGAATAAAAAAATGTGAAAAGGAGATTGGAATGAAGAGATAGATATTGGACTTAAAATAGAAAGATTTCATACAAAATCTTTATCAAACTTCCATGTCACATATTGATTAATTATTTCCCAAGCTTTATAACCCTAATATACCCCATATATATAAGGGAGAATACTGAGATCAAAGGAGGGAAGACTGGCCGCAAAAGAAAGGTTATTCATGCTTGCAAAGTTTCCTCAAAAATTAGGGCAAGAGTTTTCCCTCACAAGTAGCGACTTTCAGCCAATTTAGAGGATTGCCTCATGCTCCTGAGGATTGGAGGAACCTGAACTGACCATCACTCAAGCCGGAAAACATTTGGAACCTCTTATCTTGTCAGCACCGGAGGTAAGGTCTTAGAACTTCGAATCCACTAAATTGTACCTTGTTTATCCGTTTGATGTGCATAATCAGGTTCAGGGTGTCAAATAGAAAGATTCTAACGTATCACATGTGAAGTTTGTGCCTTGATTCAGAAGACGCCATTGTTAGGGCGTTGAGGTCTCTCGCCGTCGTTCTCAAGGTTACAAGCCTCCTCATTCCAAACTAACCGTTTCATTGGGTTTGCAGCCACGTATTTAGTGGATCTGGGCGTCTTTCGTGTTGGTTTTGTTGCTCTTTCACGGGTAGGCAAAGCATGGTCATCGGAGAAGATGGTTGAAACCGTCGTGGGGGGTGGCTGGGGAAGAAGGTAAGATGGCGTGGCAATTTTGTGGGCCTTGATTCGCTAGTCAAACAGGCTAGAATCTCTATCTCCATATGATTGGTTGGTTTATGCTACAGGGACCCATTAGTTTGACTTTTTTATTTTATTCAATTGATGTGTTGTTTTATTATATAATAAGATTTCCATATTATAAACAACATAAGGACGTAGCACATCTGGCAAAGGGTTTACTGGTGAATCATGAAGAGCCTGGGTTCGATACCCAGGTGTGTCACTTTATTTTTTAAGCAAACCTGGCTCTCAGATGCAGTGTGCGCAGCCCACTCAAGCTTGTCGTACGCCTCCAGCCATCAACCGCTGGATCACCAAGGAAGCGGATCCAACGCATCAGGTTTGAAGGAACATCATGGAACTCCAAAGGGCAGCTGCACAGGATTAATTCCAGGTTCTTTTATTTAATTTTATTTACTTTATTATTTAAATTGTTTAGGTTAAATATTAATTAATTTTGCTTGATTTAGTTAAATTATTCAATTAGGATTAAGTTAGTAAAATTAGGGTTAGGCTAATGACTAGGATTAGAGTATTTTTTTCGATTATTTCGATTCTATCGATTTAATTTATTTAATTAATTTAACTATAAAAATCACCAAAAACCCTACCAATGCATTAGGTTTTGCCCAATCCCATTGCACATTTGGCAAGACATTAACTCCAATACAACTAATTCTGGTTTAATTCTCTCCTCGACCCGACTAAATCTATTAGTCGCAACAACGAGAGATAAAATAATAAAACGTAAATAATTGAATTTGTTGTCATGTAATAACCAAATCTATTGGTTACGAGAGGCAATGATAAAACGCATAATTTGATTACAAAAATTAAAATACACCTCATTTGCTGTCCGTGACGATCGAATCTATCGATCAGAATAACCAGCAATACATTCTTCAATCTGTTAACTATAATGATCAAATCTATTGATCATCGCAACTAACGGTAACATATTAAATCAGGGTTGTACGCCAAAATCTTAAAACACACTAAACCACGAAACTATAGAATTTCATCTCTTCAATACTGTGATGTTCAAAACTACGATAAGGTAATTCAAAATACCTTGCGAACTTCGCATCTCAAAACTACGACAGGCCACTCAAAAATCCTTTAAAATAACTTCAAACCATATCAAATCAAACTCTAATTCAAAGGCGTACAACCCCGTGCCCGAACTATGTTGACTCTGATTCTCCATAAGGAGATACGTAGGCACTTGGCAACAAGGCGAGTCCCCTTCCCTAAAATCTCAATTCACTCAAATCTCATTTTTCGCCCTATTCATTTCCGTAGCTATTAAACCTGAATATTTTAGCCATAAAATTTGACCTTAGATTCAAAGCCATAGGAAAGGGTTGAGGGTGCCTAACACCTTCCCTCGACCTGATTATAATAATCTTATCCCGATCTCTTAACTGCGTAGGGTTTCCTATTCGCCCTGGTAGAATAGGTGACGACTCTAAAAACTTTTATTTTTAGGGCAGGTTGCTACAGCTGGCGATTCTGCTGGGGATAAGTGATAACAAAATTGTAAATTATTATGCCCCTATAGGTTTTGGCAGGGTTTAGGTTTTTGGCAAACTATTTAGGTTTTTGGTAAACTTTTTAGGGTTTGGCTAATTCGCCATTTTAGGGTTTATTTATTTTTATAAATATTTAAATTTTATTTATTTATTTATTTATTTATAATTTCATCTATTTACATCAGTTTAAATAAATATCGGTTTATTTAAATATTTGTTGTTCTACAGTATTTTTTGAACCTGCGCCAACCGGATTTTGAGGTTAGTTTTAAATATTTAAATTTAATTTTATTTATTTATTTACTTATTTATAAGTTCATTTATTTACAGCAATTTAATCAAATATTTGTTTATGTGAATATCTGTTATTTTATTGCATCTTTTGGGATATATAAATTGTTGTTAAACCTAAGCGTGGGGATTATCCTTAAGACCAGAGGGGACTTGAATCGCCTACGAGTCTTATTGATAATCTCACCCAGAGTGGGTTGAATATCCGGAAATGTCTAATACGAAGCTTGACTTTGTTGAGGGCAGGATTGGTATTTAGCTGATCTCTCTGGGAACCTACCTCTAAAACTCGAACCTCAGGGATAAATGAGTTGTTCTAAAATCCAAAGAGACAAAAAGTCTCGGCGGCTACAAACGACCCCATGAGACCTTCTAGAACATACCAATGGGAAGGGTAGACACCCTAAGCCGTTACGTCGAACCTATGAACCTAGGGCTTATGTGCTTATGTGCTTATTATATGCGTGCAATTTATATACTACGAATATATGCATTTCAATTTTGCAGGTTTTTCTACGCGTTCCCTAGCCTGTAGGGATTTTATTTACAAGGTAACGTCCTTCCCACGAAGGAAACCTCAATTTATGCACGTCAATTGGCCTCTTGAACGGTCACCCCGTGCTTACGTCCACGTGTTCCCTAGCCTGTAGGAACTCTATGTCTAAAATTGCATCCTTCATACAAAGGACATCTTTGTAGCATACGTCAATTGGCCTCTCGATGGCCATGAGATCTAGCGACTGTCTTGAACGGTCACTCCGTGCTTGCTCCTACGCACTCCCTAGCCTGTAGGGGTTGTCTTTTACGTCCATGTGTTTTTACAATGACGCGCCCTTCCCCTGAAGGACACCCTCATTAACGCACGTCGATTGGCCTCTCGATGGCCATAAAACTTAGTGACTGTCCTGAACGGTCACTCCGTGCTTTCTTCCTGCGCACCCTCTAACTTGTAGGGTTTGGATTTCTATTTATGCATCTTCAATCCCTAGCCTGTAGGGATTTCACTTCGCCTGATATCGTCCTTAGATAGGTTGTGTTCCGCATAGAGAACCTTCCCACGAGGGACAACTTCATTGGTACATGTCGAACGGCCTCTCGATGGCCATGAGATTTGGAGACTGTCTTGAACGGTCACCAGCCGCTACCTTCTGGGTACTCCCTAATCTAAGGGATTTCCATTGTCGCGTCATGACATCTATCTTGCAAGGATTTTGCTAGGGTCTAATGTCACCTCTAAGGTTATCCATACGATTACATGTCGCACGTCTGCATTGCATTACATACAAGGAGTTATAATACATAAAAAAAGGGGAGTCTCTCGCATACGCATGCGTTTGCATTTTCATGCATTCATACATTTGCATTTCTAACTTCGCCCGCATCCACACTCGCCGTGCTAGCCGATTTCCCGAGACTCGCGAAGAAAAATCAAAGGGATCGCGAACTATGGAGAAAGGAGGATAAAATATTGAGACTGATCTTGGTCTTGCTAAAAAAAGGATGTCTTTTACCATGCCGACTACATGTCCATGCCTTTTCGTAACAGGATTGAAAATACAATATAGGTTATCATCGAGCAAGGAATAGTTCGACAAAGAAGTTCCCTCATAGATACACTCAAGGGGTATCTAGTTATAAAGGGGTTCATCTACGAACATAGCAAACTTACAAGGACGCTCTACGATAACTTGGGGGCAAGAGTCAGTCCAACTGGGGCAATATCCTGAACAAAGATGCATAACTACAATGGAGGGAAGGCGACATACGTTAACTCCCCACACCAAGGGGCAAAAGGGTCATAGGTTTTCTCTATCAATCTACAAACTCTGAAGGTTACGAACGGTGTGATACTATCCTTAGGAAAAGCAAAAGAGGTTCAGTCAAAGGAAACGCATGAAGTTCCGATACGACGAAAACCCACCGCTAACAATCTATTCCCGACAGGTTCGACGTGCCCAAGGAAAATTCGAGGTTACCCTTTACTTCTACAAGTATAAGAGCTAAGGAGAAAAACGAGGTAGACGGATTTACGAAGGAGATTTCCCCTAGGATCAATAGGTTTATCATTTCAAGTTGTAACTTCTACGATCATAAAGTATTATTTGGTGTAAAACGTTGTACCTTTTCGAATAGTAATTCAATAAAATAATCATGCATGTTTTGAAATCAATCTATTCACTTCGCTCTTGCATTACTACGACCTTTCATTTCAAATTATCACTCCCAATTATTAACAAACTTGAGGGAGAATGACGAATACAAATAACTAAGTCTCGCTAAACATATGCTTTCAAGGTAAGACCGAACCGACGATGTACAAGCATTGTTTCAATTCCTAAACAGTGGAGATATAAGGATGTTAATCCCTCGTCACCCCCTCGAGCCAGGAGTTGGAGTTTGTTTCTACTTTTCAAATAAACCTTGATTTCAACCAGGGGCAGGGTAGATTTCGATTAATTCAATGGTGTATTTTGGTTGTCAAGAGAATTAGTCAATCCAAGCAAAGGTTAAAGCAAAGGTTCAAGCATATCTTCTTCCTCACGTTCATCCAAGAATGAGGAAACAATGGAGATAACATTCACAACATCTCCTCCCTCAATACATCATTCAAGATCGAGGACGTATCAAAATCGAAGCTTACAAATCAAAATCAACATGGCAGTCACAACATTCAATATCCAAGGATCAATATCTCAAAAGGAGCTTTCAAAATAAAAAAGAAAAAAAATGCCCGCTAAGTTAAAATGGAAAATTCCATAAAAGAAAAAAGACTTAGGCAAGAATTAGGGCATCCCGATGGATCAAATTCAAAGGAATTGGCTCATGCAAAAATAAGGGATAGAAAAACAAAGGCAAAATACAAAGGATAATCTTGTGACTGCCAAACCATCGAAGCTTCCCAATAATGCTTGGATCTCTACAACATTTTTCATCGACGCTTGGATCTCTACTAAGGCTATCTGCGCAACATCAAAACTGAAACGTTTCTCTTACAAACAAAGCGCAATCATTGGATTAGGCGAATTCTTAGGATTTGGAGAACATCAAGGAGAATGGGATGGGTTAAATAAATTTTGAGCCTTATATCCGTTGTTTCTTAAACCACGAACCAGACCAAGTTACAACATTCAAAAGTCCTAATTGAGGCAAGGTTAACTACGAAAGCATATTAAAGCAGAACTTTGTTATACTGACTCCTAGGTTTGTTAAAATTATTTCTAATCACTACGCTTCTTCAAACATTCATTTCTAATCATCCAGTCCTAATTCATAACGGACTTCGATTCCAAAATTTGCGTACGCATTGCGTTAGAGTTACATCTCGAAGGGTACAACGTCATCTATGAATATACACTTAGCATCAAGGAGATCTCGAAATCGGTTAATCAAAGGCGATCATTTCTAATAAAGACTCTTGAATGGGGAAACCACGTCCAGAGGGTTTTCCTAAACAGGGGCAAAATCTCAAGGATTACAGGGGCATACAATCAAAGATCCTATTCACTAGGGGCATTCTTCCTAAGGATCAATCGACTTGGGTCGCGTCTCAAAGCAATAATAATCAGGGGCATGTCAAACATGAGAGAAATTTAAAAGGATAGAACACCATGGACAACCCTCCATATCCTGGAAATCAAGGGCATACCCTTCAACCTAAACGTCGAATCATATGACAAGGTTATTTTCCAGGGCACTTCCCTCATGACTTGGAGATCATAAGCATCTTCTCCCACGAAAATATTGGGGCAATGGATATCAAATCCATAAGACGCACAACAAAAGGGAAAGGCGTTCTCACACTTTACGACCTCAAACAAATCTTTCTCCTATCTACGATCTTCAAAAAAAAAAAACAGGGATTTGGAAATCGCGCTAGCATCCAACAACCTTACGACTTCAGCAAGCTATATACGCTTTCGGTTACCAATAACCTAGCATTGGAGCATCATATAAATCATGCATTACATACATTGGTTGATACATTACACCATACCTTTTTAGGTAGTCTTCTTTAAGATAAATCTTACGATCGTTTCCAAGAGCCTTTCTAGGTTGTCTTCTTTAAGACAAATCCCACGATCCTTTCTAGGAACCTTTTTAGGTAGTCTTCTTTAAGGCATTCCCTTTCTAAGAACCTTTCTAGGTAGTCTTCTCTAAGACAATCATCGCCATTTCCAAGAACCTTTTCAAGTAGTCTTCTTTAAGACATTCTAAGAACCTTTTAGGTAGTATGTTTAAGATATTTTTCAGCCTTTCCAGGTAGTCTTCTTTAAGACATTCCTCATTCGTTGCTAAAAATCTTTTCAGATAGTCATCTTTAAGGCAAATGTTCACATCCATGCTGGAAACCTTTTCAGGTAGTCTTATAGAAGACTTTATTTCATTCCACTCGTTACATCAATCAACATATGCATAAGCATAAGCATTATCCCATACATCAAAAACTCTGGTGCTAAACTACATTGTCCACCTGCTTCCCGGTAACCTTGCCGATGAAAGTAACCTTACTGTTTGTTTATTTCCTATCACCCGATTGATGTATCCCGGTAACCTTATCGATGATAGCAACCTTGCTGTTCATTTCACTCATAAAAACATATACATACGCATATCATCTAGCGCATTTACATACTACAAAAGCCCAGTTTTCGACCCATGTGTCATGAGTTTCCAACCCTCGTGTTGTGACTGGTGTATTTTTCAATCCACGTGTCGTGAGTTTCCAACCCTCGTGTTGTGATAGGTGTATTTTCCGACCCACGTGTCGTGAGTTTCCAACCCTCGTGTTGTGACTGGTGTATTTTCTGACCCACGTGTCGTGAGTTTCCAACCCTCGTGTTGTGATAGGTGTGTTTTCCGACCCACGTGTCGTGAGTTTCCAACCCTCGTGTTGTGATAGGTGTGTTTTCCGAACCTCGAGTCGTGAGTTTCTAAACATATCGTTTCCTTTCCGACCCTCGAGTCGCGAGCATCATCTTCATACATCTACATGATACCGTCAAGGATTATATGCGGATAAACTTGCTAGCCCTATAGCAAGTGAATCTTTTTCATGCAGGTAAGTTTGCTAGAACTATAGCAAATGATTCCTCTTATGCAGGTACGCTTGTCAGAACCATGGCAGGTAATTCCTTTGGTGCAGTTAAGTTTGCTAGAACTATAGCAAATAATTCTTATTGGTGCAGGTAAACTTGTCTGAACTAGGACAAGTGACTCCTATTGGTGCAAGTGAATTTGTCAGAACTATGACAAGTGATCCTAATGGTGTAGGTGAAATTTGTCCGAACCAGGGCAAATGATCCAAATGGTGTAGGTGAAATTTGTCCGAACCAGGGCAAATGATCTAAATGGTGTAGGTGAAATTTGTCCGAACCAGGGCAAATGATCCAAATGGTGTAGGTGAAATTTGTCTGAACCAGGGCAAATGATCCAAATGGTGTAGGTGAAATTTGTCCGAACCAGGGCAAATGATCCAAATGGTGCAGGTGAAATTTGTCCGAACCAGGGCAAATGATCCAAATGGTGTAGGTGAAATTTGTCCGAACCAGGGCAAATGATCCAAATGGTGTAGGTGAAATTTGTCAGAATCAGGGCAAATGATCCTAATGGTGCAGGTGAAATTTGTCCGAATCAGGGCAAATAATCCAAATGGTGCAGGTGAGCTTGTCATAACTATGACAAGTAATCCTATTGGTGCAGGTGAGCTTGCTAGAGCTATAGCAAGTTATCCTTTTTGGGTTCACAAAACTACGGAAACTTACTAGAACTATAGTAAGTGGGGTTCACAAACTACGAAAGCTTGCTAGCGCTATAGCAAGTTAACTATCTTCTACATAACTGTGAGTCGTCGCTATTGATAGTTACGTTTACCCATCACGTTTGTCCCTCGGAAGTGATTAAAGGGTTTCACAAAGGGTTTTACAACGGTTTTACAAAGGGTTTCTCAATTGGGTTTATCACGTTAGTCCCTCGGCAGTGATATTCTTCAAGACTACAAAGGGGTTCACAAAGGGTTTTACAACATGGTTTTATAAAGGGTTTCTCAATTGGGTTTATCACGTTAGTCCCTCGGCAGTGATATTCTTCAAGACTACAAAGGGGTTCACAAAGGGTTTTACAACATGGTTTTACAAATGGTTCTCAATTGGGTTTATCACGTTAGTCCCTCGACAGTGATCTTCTCCAAAACATCATCAATAACACACAAAGGTTTTACTTTTCTTTTCCAAAGTTACTAACAGACTTCGAATAACATAGTTAATAGTCATGCATCATTCAAACTACATACCTCATTCATACATAGTGCATATACATACATGGCTCTCATTTATTTTGAGAAGCTCACTGCATCATAACATTGCATAAAATTAAGGTTGCCTTTTTAGGCCATGCTACAACCAAAACATGTGGTTCCTTAAAAAAAAAGAAGAAAAGTGGAAGGAGCATCTGCTTCACATTCTAAAAGAAGGGGTATTTACCTTGGGTGGCATCTTTAAGCCCCTCTCCCACGGATCTTTTTCCCGACGAACGCAAATTTCAGGGCATTACAGTGTTCAATCATCTTCTACCTTTAGATCATGATAGGTAGACGTGCCTATCTGACTCTTCAGGTTTAAGAAGATTGAATAGGGGCAGCTGTCATACCCCAAAATTTTCCCTCCTCAGTTCATCTTCAATAACTCAAGGTTCAAGGGTTTTCTCAAGTCACTCTCTCCTAATCAAAGGGTCCTAAAGCTAAGGTTTGCACTTCATTTAAAGAATTTGAATCTCTAAGGCCTCAAATGGATCTCAAGGTGTCTCATATGTCTCAAGGTATCTCCATGTCAATTATCAAGCTTCAATTCCAAGGATTGCTCACTCAATGGCTCAGATGATCAATAATCGACTATGTTGACCTAAAAGTCAACTATAGTCAAAATACAGTCAAACTTCAAGATTTTTGGTCAACATCAAGTATTTGAGGTTATATCCATCATTTGATCAAAGGTTGATCATGATCCATTGATAAAAACTCAGAAATAAACAAATGCAAAGGTTCAAATTAGGGTTTTTTTATAGGAGAAAGTCAACTCCACTTTGACAGGTCATAACTTTCACATGGAGCATAAAATTTTTTCCAACCAAAGTATATTTTGAAGGAAATTTGATTCTCTACAACTTTGTCTCTCACAAGCCAAGGCCAGAAATGCATCATTTGGGAGATATGGTACAAGAGATTATAGGTCCTCCAAAAAGTCAACAAGAAACACCCTTTGGGTCAAAGCTCATAACTTGAGCATGGAAGCTTCAATTGAGATGAAACCAAAAAGGTCATTTAGAGGACTCTTTGAGCTTTCTAAAAAAGTCCTAGAATGCATTCATATGATTAAAAGGGAGGGAGATACGATGCGCACAAGTTGAGCAATTTTCAAGATATACATGAAACCCTAATGGCACATCTTTGCATTTTTTTATTAAGGGGCATAAGATGTGGATTTTAAACTTGTCTATGGGCTTTATAATGACTTCTAAAACAATTATTTTATTTTTTATAATATTTATTTTATTTATTTGGATTTTAATTCATTTAAATATTAGTAAATCATGGAAAATATGAATAATTAGTTTTGAATCCAAGATTTGATTCTATAATTAGTTTTAATCATCTAATATATCAATCATATGAATCAAAAAATGTGCAAAGGAGATTGGAAAGAAAAGATAGATATTTGACTTAAAATAGAAAGATTTCATACAAAATCTTTCTCAAACTTCCATGTCACATATTAATTAATTATTTCCCAAGCTTTATAACCCTAATATACCCCATATATATAAGGGAGAATACTGAGATCAAAGGAGGGAGGACTGGCCGCAAAAGAAAGGTTATTCATGCTTGCAAAGTTTCCTCAAAAATTAATGCAAGAGTTTTCCCTCACAAGTAGCGACTTTCAGCCAATTTAGAGGATTGCCTCATGCTCCTGAGGATTGGAGGAACCTGAACCGACCATCACTCAAGCCGGAAACCATCTGGAACCTCTCATCTTGTCAGCACCGAATGTAAGATCTTAGAACTTCGAATCCACTAAATTGTACCTTGTTTATCCGTTTGATGTGCATAATCAGGTTCAGGGTGTCAAATAGAAAGATTCTAACGTATCACATGTGAAGTTTGTGTCTTGATTCAAAAAACGCCATTGTTAGGGCGTTGAGGTCTCTCGCCGCCGTTCTCAAGGTTACAAGCCTCCTCAGTCCAAACTAACCGTTTCATTGGGTTTGCAACCACGTATTTAGTGGATCTGGGCGTCTTTCCTGTTGGTTTTGTTGCTCTTTCACGGGTAGGCAAAGCATGGTCATCGGAGAAGACGGTTGAAACTGTCGCGAGGGGTGGCTGGGGAAGAAGGTAAGCTGGCGTGGCAATTTCGTGGGCCTTGATTCACTAGTCAAACAGGCTAGAATCTCTATCTCCATACGATTGGTTGGTTTATGCTATTGGGACCCATTCGTTTGACTTTTTTATTTTATTCAATTGATGTGTTGTTTTATTATATAATAAGATTTCCATATTATAAACAACATAAGGACGTAGCACATCTGGCAAAGGGTTTACTGGTGAATCATGAAGAGCCTGGGTTCGATACCCAGGCATGTCACTTTATTTTTTAAGCAAACCTGGCTCTCAGATCCAGTGCGCGCAACCCACGCAAGCTTGTCGTACGCCTCCAGCCATCAACCGTTGGATCACCAAGGAAGCGGATCCAATGCATCAGGTTTGAAGGAACATCATGGAACTCCAAAGGGCAACTGCACAGGATTAATTCCAGGTTCTTTTATTTAATTTTATTTACTTTATTATTTAACTTGTTTAGGTTAAATATTAATTAATATTGCTTGATTTAGTTAAATTATTCAATTAGGATTAGGTTAGTAAAATTAGGGTTAGGCTAATGACTAGGATTAGAATATTTTTTCGATTATTTTGATTCTATCAATTTAATTTATTTAATTAATTTAACTATAAAAATCACCAAAAACCCTACCAATGCATTAGGTTTTGCCCAATCCCATTGCACTTTTGGCAAGACATTAACTCCAATACGACTAATTCTGATTTAATTCTCTCCTCGACCCGACTAAATCTATTAGTCGCAATGACGAGAGATAAAATAATAAAACGTAAATAATTGAATTCGTTGTCATATAATAACCAAATCTATTGGTTACGAGAGGCAATGATAAAACGCATAATTTGATTACAAAAATTAAAATACACCTCATTTGCTGTCCGTGACGATCGAATCTATCGATCAGAATAACCAGCAATACATTCTTCAATCTGTTAACTATAATGATCAAATCTATTGATCATCGCAACTAACGGTAACATATTAAATCAGGCTTGTACGTCCAAATCTTAAAACACACTAAACCACGAAACTACAGAATTTCATCTCTTCAATACTACGATGTTCAAAACTACGATAAGGTAATTCAAAATACCTTGCGAACTTCGCATCTCAAAACTACGATAGGCCACTCAAAAAGCCTTTAAAACAACTTCAAACCATATCAAATCAAACTCTAATTCAAAGGCGTGCAACCTTGTGCCCGAACTACGTTGACTCTGATTCTCCCTAAGGAGATACGTAGGCACTTGGCAACAAGGCGAGTCCCCTTCCCTAAAATCTCAATTCACTCAAATCTCATTTTGCGCCCTATTCATTTCCTTAGCTATTAAACCTGAATATTTTAGCCATAAAATTTGACCTTAGATTCAAAGCCATAGGAAAGGGTTGAGGGTGCCTAACACCTTCCCTCGACCTGATTATAATAATCTTACCCCGATCTCTTAACTGCGTAGGGTTTCCTATTCGCCCTGGTAGAATAGGTGGCGACTCTAAAAAACTTTTATTTTTAGGGCAGGTTGCTACATTAGGCACCCTTAACCCTTTCCTAAGGTTTTGTCTAAGGTAATGTTTATGGCTTGAAATATTAAGCAAGGTTTATGCTTTCAAGGGTTAACAGTAAGATTCGAACCTAATTGGAGTTTTAGGGAAGGGGACTCGCCTTGTTGCTAAGTGCCTACGTAACTCCTTATGGAGGATCAGAGTCTACGTAGTTCGGGGTATGTTGGTGTTTTTTAGAGGTTGTACGCCTATGTAATTTGTATGTTGAAGTGTGTTTTAAATTGCAATTCGCAGTTATGCAATTATCGTAGTTTCATAGTTCGTAGTTTGTAGTTTGTGAAGATGTTAATGATTTATTATGCGGCGTACAACCCTATTTAATATCTTGAAATTTTATAATCGCGTTGATCAATTGATTTGATCAACATAATTAATAAATTAGTAAAGGATTACTAATCATCATAACCAATTGAATTGATTACCTTTAGTAAATAGAAATAGTTTAAATAAATTATTTTAATTAAAGATAAATTGAATTATTTATTATTAACCAACACAATCGATTAATTCGATTAAAACAATTAATAAATTGACCCTAACCTAAATTAGCTAAATTAAATTAATTTCTCGCTAATTATCATAATCAATTGATTTGATTAAAACAATTAGCGAAGTAACCTTAATTGTGCGTATAAAATTTATATTAAATATTAATATTAATTGGCATATTTTTAATCAGAAGCAAATATTAATAACCAGCGCGATTATTAAATATAATCGAACCAAATATTAATGATTTAAACCTAATTATTTTAATTATTTAAAAACCTAATGTTAAATAAGAACAATTAGAAAAAACCCTAATCCTAATTAAATTAAAATTAAACTTAACTATTTAACCTAATTAATTAATTAACCCTAATTAATTAAAAAAACAAAACCTTAATTAAGATTATAAATAAAACCTAAATTTAATTCTAAAATTAAAAAAAGAAAATATAAATAAAATAGTTTATGAAAGAAAAATAATAGAAGGATTAAAAAAACATGGGCGTTAATCCTGTGTGGTGCGCTGCTGAAGGTTCATGGTAGAGTTGCAACTCTGTAGGCGTTGGATCCAGCCTTGGAACAATCCTAAGGCCTTGATGGCAGGGTGCACCGTGGTCTCCTCCAAGCAGTGAGCACATGATCCAAATGAGAAAGGTATCAAAAATAGATTGTTGTCGCAGGGGTTCGAATCCCCATCCCTGGGATTACCAACAAAACGCCTTGGCCATCCCTGTTGCATGCTTTATTTGTTAATATGTGCAAACCACGTGCATATAATAAGACAAATACGAATTTCAAATTTAAAAAATAAGCGCGCGTGGCTTCTTCTTCGTCCCCGATCCCTGAATTTCTGACCAGTCTTTTACCTACAGTTTTTTCTGTAGCCAGAGCCTTTACCCACGGTTTCCTGGCGTAGCCATAGGACCTGCAAATATCTAATTTGACAAATATGCAATATGAATTAGCAGTGAGGGTACATGACGATTCAAAATTGGCCCCTGAACGCAATGGTACCACTCGTTTAGTCCAATTTTTCCTGTATCAAGAACCCCTCATTTGGAGCTCTAAAACCCTAGCCATGGCGAATCCTCTAATCTGCAACAAAACTCAAATTAAACAACCCAGATAGTTTGCAAACATCATACTAAACACAATGATACAATCAAAACATGTTTATGATGCATAAATTTGACAATTCGATTTTGAAAAAAGAGAGTGAAAACTGTGATGTGTGAGACCGAGTTTTTGGACGTTTCAAACGATAGTGATGATCCCAACATTTCTAGAAAGTGACGAGGGACCGTTCCTGATGCTTAGAATAGGGTGAATCATCCTAAAATTCTGACTGCATCTTCACTTTCTTCCAAGATTTTTTTGCTTCTGTAATGGCTCTTGGTTCTGATTTTTTCTCCCCTAATGCATTGCAATAGATCATGTATATATAGTAGAACAAATTGGGTCACCAATTTGGATCAGAATCATGGTTATTGTAATGATTGGGATTTAATTTGAAATTTGTATGAAAACCTTCCAAAATTGACATAATCTCAATCCAATCTCACCAATACTAATTTGTACGAATTTGTGAGGAATATATGACATTAAGGAGATTGATTTTGATTAGGAATCAAAGCAAATCAAATCTCTTTGCTTTTTCCCTTTTAATTATTTGATTAAATTGATTTTTAAAAAATAAAAATCACAAAATCAGAAGTAATTCGTGTCATTCAAATTGGATCTCTTGGGTTACTTGAGGAACAAGATTGGGTTATAAAAAGTTGGGCCCATTTGTAAGAAAACTCATTTTGAATCACTTTTGTTTCACATTTTCCCTTCAAAATTGTCCAACTTTGTCAAGGCATATCTCCCTCAATTTTTAAGATATGTAAGAGTTCTAAGACTTTTTGAAAATCCCAAGATGTCCTCTACAAGCCACTTTGGAACCTTTTTTCCATTTGGAGATTTTATCTTGATGATATGGGCTTTGACAAAAAATTGCTTTTGGTTGACTTTCAAAAAGGACCTATAATCTTTTGGACCATATATCTTAAATGAAGCATTTCTGGCCTTGCCATCAGAGAGACAAAGTTGTAGAGAATTCAATTTCCTTCAAAATAGGCTTTGGTTGGGAAATTTTGGATGTTCCATGTAAAAGTTATGATCAGTCAAAGTTGGGTTTACTTTTAACTCAAAAACCCTAATTTAGAAACTTTGAGTTTTATTGATTTATGAGCTTTCCTTGATGAATCATGATCAACCCTTGATAAAATGATGAATGATACTTCAAAATAAGGATGTTGACCAAAAATCAGGAATTTTGACTGTACTTTGACCATAATTGACTTTTAGGTCAAACTAGTTGACTATTGACTATCTGAGCAATTGAATGAGCAATATTTAGAATTGAAGCTTGAATTTCGGCATGGGGATAGTTTGAAACCTAATAAGCCATATGAAATCCATTGGAAACATTAATTCATCAATTTTCTTAAGAGGTTGCAAAACCCTAGTTCAGGAGATCTTTGATTATGAGAGTGTGCCTTAGGTTAACCCTTGAGCCTTGAATCATTGTATGAGTTTGAAAGTGAAATGAGATTGGAAAATTTGGGGGAATGAGACTTGGAAAAGTTCCATGCCCCTGGTCATATAGTTCTTCACAATAGTCATACTCAGATTTGCCCCAATTACATACATAATCAGAGAATCCTCCCAAAATCGTACCTCCGATTCCACATCATCCACTTCAATCTCCACTTCTACCTCACCATCAACAAGTTTTGGTGCAGTGAATTGAATTGCCATGCCATTTGTGGATTTTTGGTTCCCCCGGACAACATCAACCCATAGCTTGGTATCTGAACCCTCTCCCTCCATCGCCTTTACAGATCCCTTTGGTGATATCGATCTAGGATTTTTGAAAGACCCCAAATTCACCTCCGCATCACTATGATTTGCTTCTTTTCCTTCATCTTCTTTGTTCTCCGTAATCAGTTCCTCCTCCTTCCGTGTATCCTAATCTGCTTCCGTCGTGCGTACGCCATGGTGGCTCGATTCTGGTGACTGAGTTGCCCTCTTTTTCGGCCTTCCTCTTCCCCGTGTCATCAGAGCTCCAGAAATATCCCTTATTTAAACTAAAATTAACTGATGTAGATAATAAAATAATCACAGTAAAGAATAAAATTTATGAATTTTTGCTTAAAATTGTAAATGTAACACCCTTCTAAAACCCCGCGGAATATCAAATAAAATTCAGAGTAAAACATAAAAAGGGTATTACAACTTCAAAATATTTAAAACATTAAGCCATGTCATGCCTTATGAGGAACTTCAAAACACATTATTCAGTACTCATGTTAACACAACGGAAAATACTTCAAAACTGAATAACATAAAACATTGGTATTCAACACCAAGAATTTACTAATTTAAAACCAACAAAACATCATTCTAACATAAGAAATAATCGGTCAGACAATATTAAAACAAACGTCCCCCAGTGTTACAAGACCAGAGCATGACACCGACCCAACCGACTAAACGAAGTAACTCTGCGAGTTATCCTCACCAAGCACAAACCGCTACTCCTTAATCTGAAAAATGTCAACAGTAAGGGTGAGACATATCACAATTAAACTATATTATAAGTTCATAACGACAATATATCATAAGCAGATTATTCACCCAACTGCAACATATTTAGATTTTTAGATTATCCTCCAATAGTTACCAAAAATACAACCGATTACATCACCACGACATAACACTGGAAATCTTCCAATCATGTTATAACAACACAAATATAAATGCAATGACTTTATGCATACAATTATTATTCACCCGGTCATCACATGTATTTTAGATACACAACGGTTAATCAAACACACAACCATTCATATCAAACACATACGAATTATAACATTGGACAACTTCCATTCATGTTATAATTATGCACACAACCTAATGCAATGCAACTAATGCATGTGGTACCAATCATGGGACGAACCCATCTCACCGATCCACCACCATAAAGATTCACCTACTTCTCTCACTAATTCCACACAATGGGAATTAGCTACTGCTGTCCCACCACCATAAGGGATACAACCCACAACATGATTATGAAATGCATGCATCAACCATAACATGCACATCATCAACATCCACCAACGATTCATAATCATTCATCCATAACACACAAAGCATACTCATATCACAACCATTTGATATTCACCACAACATAATACATTTAACACGGAAACATATAATCACCACAACAATCACATAGCCATTATCAATCACAAATGACATATTGCATACAAGATAATCAATGTCATCCTCAACAACCACCAAAAACAACATCTACATTTGATAAACTTAAGCCTCATGTATACATACAATTACCAAAAACATATGCAAATAAGAATTATCTATGCGATTCTGATATTTACGCACATCACCATAATTCAACATATTGAATTATCCACCACTTGTACAATATGCATCTATCACGTAATAATCACAACAATGCATAGAATTTATTATTCATCAATTCCATGTATCACAATTAGCATATAGTACACAACACCAATACATATTGTTCTTAAATAACATTACTCCATGACATACACATATACAATTACATGTCATTTTCACAACCACATAATAATTAAATCATCTAGTTCTATTCAGTTTATTTTCATCAAAAAGAGCATTTCAATAGCTTCGTAACGCTTCGAACGGCACCCAAAACGGACTTACGGATCAACAGTTATGAATTTTTAAAGTTTTGAAAAAAACTGCCAACACAGTGATGTAACGGGTTATATCATTCATGTAACCGGTTACATCAGTTCCAGTAGTGAAAATACCCTATTTTTCTTCGATGTAACCGGTTACCTCAACCATGTAACCGGTTACATCACCCAAAATTCCCAAAGAGTTGCATTTTTCATCATTTTTCACATAGGTAACCGGTTACCTCAACCATGTAGCCGGTTACATCACTGAAGAAGTGTCAAAATCTGTATTTTTCTTCTGCTACGGGATTCTACCTTCAAACCCCCAAAACCCATCTTTTACACACTAGAAAATCATTATAAGTCCTAATTCTTCAAGTTCAATACCAGCATTATGTAATTATTCAAATACACACATCAATTCTATCCATTGTACATAAATCATACATCATCCATGTCATCACAAACACATCCAATTTGCCATATAGGTTCCAAAACCCCAAAAATTCCCAAAATATAACACACATCCAATTGATATACAAAACCTACATAATCAATCCTATCATCATTAAACTGATAATATAGGCCAAATGAATTAGTCCCCCCTTACCTTAGCCAAGAACCTTGAATTCTTCTCTTCCTCCTCTTCTACCCTTTCACGTTCCTTCTCTTTTCCTCTTTTGCTTCTCTTTTTTTTTTCCTTATTTTCACAATTTCTCTATTTTATAAAAAAAAATAGGATAATTAGTTAGTAAGGCCTCTCCATTGGCACCTCCCCTTTTACTAACTACGTCACGACCCAATAACAATAATTCTCATAATTCTTCCAAAATCCAATTTTAATTACTAAATAATTAAATAATTTCCAAATAATTAATTTAACTTAATTAAATTAATTTATGAAATTACGGGGTGTTACAGTAAATATATTTTTTAATATCTCTTATTTAATTTTTTTGAAAAATAAAAAAAAATCAAATCAGTTTCAAATATATTCCATCATTTTCTATCTTAAAAAATTATTTTGTGATTAAAAGGAGTCTTATTATTTTTCTTAAAAAGCTTAAAATTTATTTCTTTTATACGTAGATGTTGAGATTAGTCATAAACTTGTATTTCTATTTCTGTTGACAATTATTGTAGTCTCAAAGAACTTAATGCTTATCTGAGTTCATTGAGTTTCATAGTTTTTCTCTTTTTTCAGTTTAACTAGTAGTATATCCGTGTGTCCGCATGAGTATTGGTTTGGGCTGGACCGAGTATACCAGATAAATTTCAGATTTAATTTTAAATCGAGAAGTATGACATGTAAAATTAAAAACATACAAATTTTAACGTGTAAAAGGAAAACTAAATTGTTGTTAAAAGACAATGATTTAATTAAATGAAAAACAGAATGTATCATGTGTCGCACGCTCGCGAAAAAAGAATAAAGTCGCCACTAATATATTTATGCCATAAGGGAAAAGAATACCAG